>NC_036866.1:3452650-3471278 GCF_002910315.2 Salvelinus sp. IW2-2015 | reverse complement strand
TGTGTAACAGGCCTGTTGGGAGTGTATGGGACAGTGTGTTAACTGGAGCCTGTAGGAAGTGTATGGGACAGTGTTTGTAAACGGGCCTGTGGGGAGTGTATGGGACAGTGTGTAAACGGGCCTGTGGGGAGTGTATGGGACAGTGTGTTAAACAGGCCTGTGGGGAGTGTATGGGACAGTGTGTTAACTGGCCTGTAGGGAGTGTATGGGGCAGTGTGTTAACAGGCCTGTTGGGAGTGTATGGGACAGTGTGTTAACTGGGCCTGTTAGGAAGTGTATGGGACAGTGTGTTAACTGGGCCTGGTAGGAAGTGTATGGGACAGTGTGTAAACGGGCCTGTTGGGAGTGTATGGGACAGTGTGTAAACGGGCCTGTGGGGAGTGTATGCGGCAGTGTGTTAACAGCCTGTAGGAAGTGTATGCGACAGTGTGTTAAAACAGGCCTTTAGGAAGTGTATGGGACAGTGTGTTAACAGGCCTGTAGGGAGTGTATGGGACAGTGTTGTAAACGGGCCTGTGGGGAGTGTATGGGACAGTGTGTTAACAGGCCTGTGGGGAGTGTATGGACAGTGTGTTAACTGGGCCTGTAGGAGTGTATGGGACAGTGTGTTAACAGGCCTGTTAGGAAGTGTATGGGACAGTGTGTTAACAGGCCTGTGGGGAGTGTATGGGACAGTGTGTTAACTGGCTGTAGCGAGTGTTGGGCGACATGTAAACGGGCGTAGGGAGTGTATGGGACAGTGTGTTTAAACGGGCCTGTGGGGAGTGTATGGGACAGTGTGTTAACTGGGCCTGAGGAAGTGTATGGGACAGTGTGTTAAACGGGCCAGTGGGGAGTGTATGGGACAGTGTGTAAACGGGCCTGTGGGAGTGTATGGGACAGTGTGTTAACAGGCCTGTGGGAGTGTATGGGACAGTGTGTTAACAGGGCCTGTGGGGAGTGTATGGGACAGTGGTGTTAACAGGCCTGTAGGAGTGTATGGGACAGGTGTGTTAACAGGCCTGTAGGAGTGTATGGACAGTGTGTTAACAGGCCTGTAGGGAGTGTATGGGACAGTGTGTTAACAGGGCCTGTAGAAGTGTATGGACAGTGTGTTAACAGGCCTGTAGGAAGTGTATGGGACAGTGTGTTAACAGGCCTGTTGGGGGAGTGTATGGGACAGTGTGTAAACGGGCTGTGGGAGTGTATGGGACATGTGTGTTAAAAGGCCTGTGGGGAGTGTATGGGACAGTGTGTAACCTGGGCCTGTAGGAAGTGTATGGGACAGTGTGTAAACGTGCCATGTGGGAGCTGTATGGTGACAGTGTGTAAACGGGCCTGTGGGAGTGTATGGGACAGTGTGTGGCTAACAGGCCTGTTAGGGAGCTGTATGACAGTGTGCTAACAGGCCTGTGGGAGTGTATGGGACAGTGTGTTAACAGGCCTGTAGGGGAGTGTATGGGACAGTGTTAACAGCCTTGAGTGTATGGACAGTGTGTTAACAGGCCTGTAGGAAGTGTATGGGACAGTGTGTTAACAGGCCTGTAGGGAGATGTATGGACAGTGTGTTAACAGGCCTGTAGGAGTGTATGAACAGTGTGTAACGGCCTGTGGGAGAGTGTATGGGACAGTGTGTAAACGCGGCCTGTGGGGAGTGTATGGGACAGTGTGTAAACGGGCCTGTGGGGAGTGTATGGGACAGTTGTTAACAGGCCTGTGGGAGTGTATGGGACAGTGTGTTAACTGGGCCTGTAGGAGTGTATGGACAGTGTGTTAACAGGCCTGTAGGGAGTGTATGGGACAGTGTGTTAACAGGCCTGTGGGAGTGTATGGGACAGTGTGTTAACTGGGCCTGTTGGGAGTGATATGGGACAGTTGTGTTAACAGGCCTGTTGGGAGTGTATGGACAGTGTGTTAACAGGGCCTGTAGGAAGTGTATGGGACAGTGTGTAAACGGGCCTGTGGGGAGTGTATGGGACAGTGTGTAAACGGCCTGTGGGGAGTGTATGGGACAGTGTTTAACAGGCCTGTGGAGTGTATGGGACAGTGTGTAACTGGCCTGTAGGAGTGTATGGGGCAGTGTGTTACAGGGCCTGTTTGGGAGTGGTATGGACAGTGTGTTAACTGGGCCTGTAGAAGTTATGGGACAGTGTGTTAACTGTGGCCTGTAGGAAGTGTATGGGACAGTGTGTAAACGGGCATGTTGGGAGTGTATGGACAGTGTGTAAACGGGCTGTTGGGGAAGTGTAGTGGGCAGTGTGTTAAACAGCCGCATTTAGACAGGTATGGGAACAGCAGTGCCGCTCCAACAGGGCCTTGTAGAAGTGCAATGGGCACAGCCAACCGACCCCACACACACGACATAACCAAATCCCCCACACCAGCCGGCTGTGTAACCAGGCCTGTAGGCAGCAGAAAATATGAGCGAACCACGCAAAATGTCATAACACGGGCCTGTCTCGCGCGCGCATCCTAAATAATAAGGGAACACACGCTCGCTGAATAAAAAAAGGCCTGTGGCCCAGATGTCCTACACGATGGGAACAGTAATATAAAGTAACTAACAGTCAACACCCCCCACCCCACATAACCCCCCATACAACCCGAAACCACCAACAAAAAAAAATGCATATAACTGACAGGGGTACCAACCTGATATGTGCGCCAAAATATAGTTCAAATGGGACAAGCAATGATTCCAAACAGGACATGTAGGAAGTGCATAATGCCATAGACAATAGCACATTAACAGGACCATACCGACAGATGCACAGGAAACCATGCACTTCGCGAGCCAGTAAAGTGAATTTAAATGACTTGCGGTAAAACCACCTACCGAAATAAAGGGAAAGCTACTCAGAGTAACACGTTGTCGTTAAACACGACCTGCTAACGCGTGAAAAAACCCAAACAAAAAACACAACACTGATGGGACAGTGTGTTTAACTGCGGACTCACTGTCGACGCGACTGCAGTGATACACATCAGCAGAACCAAGAATCAGTGCTACCGACATATAACGCATCACTGCGGACCTGAAAAGAGCAATCAGTGTATGGCGATCAGTCTAGCATCGTAAATCAGGCCAGCCATAACACGTGGCCCAAGCTGTACTCGAACCAGTGTGTAAACGGGCCTGCTCGAAGGGGGAGTTGACACATATATAGAGGACACGCCCAACCACCACCAAAAAAATAACCAAACAACTCACTCCACCCCTCCAAAACTAAACACATAAAAAAGTGTTAACAAGAGACAACACCTAGATGGAAAAAGAAAAATTAAATGGCGCTACAGAAATGTGATTAACAGGGACTGTGACTCGGGAGAAGAAAAATAACCATCATAGGCGCACAGTACTAACCAAAATGTGATTAACAGAGCCCTGTAGGGAGATGTATGACCAGTATGTACAGCCTATGTAGAGGAGAGGCTATAGACGAACCACAGGCGTTTATACAGGAACTATGAGAAGGGAAGTGTTATTTTAGCGACAAGAAAAAAAGACCTACTCGTCAGAAATTCACAACAGAGCACGATAAGAGAATGCTCATGGAAGTAGGACAGCTGAACACTGATCTCAACAACGACTGGTAGGATAGGAATAAATGGGACAGCAGTACCAAAACAGATGTAATGCCATGCAATCAACGCCACTAATGGGGAAATACGATCGTATTCGTAGACAGAACATGATGTAAACGCAGTCACACATGATAACGGAGAGACTAGCTGTTATAGGAGACGAGCGTGTGTGAAGACGAGAGCAAGCGCTAAGTGCACAACAAAAAAGATGGAAGATGGAAAATATTGGGACAGTGGTGTAAACTGGCAGCCTGTAGGAAAAGTGTACCTATGGCGGGACAGTGTTGTAAACGTACGGCATGATTGTGTGTGATGCTTCTGATTATTGCGAGACAAGTGGTAAAAACAGGGAAAAACCTGTGCGGGATGTATGCGGACAGTGTGAACTCTAACGGCCTGATATTGGGACGTGTATGGTCAGTTGTCGCTAATCCAGGCCTGTGGAGTCGTATGGGACAGTGTTAACATCCTGTACGGGAGTGAATACATGGGACGAATGATGATTAAACAGGCCTGTAGGAAGAGATAGTATGGGATCAGATTGTGTTTAACAGTGGCGCCTGTTAGGAAGTACTGGGATTCAAGTGTCTTTAACAGGTCCTGTTCGGGGTAGGTGCTATGGGACAGTGTTGTAACAGGCCTGTAGGAAGTGATATGCGGACAGTGTGTAAACGGTGACCTGTGGGGTTAGTTGTTAATGGTGAGACAGATACGTCTCACAAAAACCCTTGCTAAACGCGGCCTTTGTCCGATCGGCCGAGTGCTATTGGGACACGGTGTGTAAAAACGTGGCCTGTTGTGGCAAGGTACGGTGTACCAATTCTGGACTCAGTGTGTAAACGGCCTGTGGGCGAGTGTTTTGGACAGTGTTGTTAACGGGCCTGTGGGGAGTGGTACTTGGGGACAGTGCGCTTGTTTAAAGGCCTGTTTGCGGACGTGTTTATGGGACAGTGTGTTAACTGGGCTGTAGGGAGTGTATGGGACAGTGTGTTATTAAATGTTGGCCTGTGAGGAGTATTGGGACAGTGATCAGAACAAAACCAAAATGTAAACTGTCGGTACCTACGTTAGGAGTGTTAATGGGACAGTTGTGATTTAATTAGCCTGTGGGGGAGTGTATATGGACAGTGTGTAACTATGGATCACCTAGATGCGGGAGTAGAAATAATGGACGACAGTCCCTTGTGCCCTCCTCACAGGACTGTTAGGGAGGTGATATTTCCGGACACGATGCTATGTAACATGGGGCCATGTTAAGAAGGACAAGTAGTATGGGGACAGTTGTTAACTCAGGCCTCGTTGACTAGTGCATCCAATGAGGACAGTGTGTGTATGGCTCGTTCTGTATGAACAAGTGTTAAATCTCTCAGTAGGCCCAGGTGCAGGTGGCCATGAATTGATGAGGTATTGAATCGTAAGCAGGACGGAACTTGGTTGTCTGTGGACATGCATCACACAGGCCTCTGAGCCCAGAGAAACAACATTCTACCTGGCTTAGCTTTATCTCCCAATAAACAGGCGAACAAGAGACACATTTATACATCCCCCTCTAGACCTAGACGGTGTCTGCCCCAGAGCCAGGGACTCCAGACCACAGCCCAGGACCCCTCTACTCAGACCAGCCTTAGAGACCACGTCCCAGGACTCCCCCTCTGCTCAGACCAGACCAGCCTCCCAGACCACCAGCCCCAGGACTCCCCTCTACTCAGACCAGCCTATGAGAAACACAGTCCCAGGACTCCCCTCTGCTCAGACCAGACCAGCCTCCAGACCACACCCCAGGCCTCACCCTCTACTCAGACCAGCCTAGAGACACAGCCCCAGGGCTCCCCCTCTACTCAGGACCAGCCTAGAGACCACAGTCCCAGGACTCCCCCTCTGCTCAGACCAGACCAGCCTCCAGACACACGCCCCAGGGCTCCCCCTCTACTCAGACCAGCCTAGAGACCACAGCCCAGGCGCTCCCCCTCTAGCTCAGACCAGCTCTAAACCACAGCCCCAGACCCCCTCTACTCAGACCAGCCTAGATACACAGTCCCAGGACTCCCCCTCTGCTCAGGACCAGACCAGCCTCCAGACACAGCCCCAGGACTCCCCCTCTACTCAGACCAGCCTAAGAGACCACAGTCCCAGACTCCCCCTCTGCTCAGACCAGACCAGCCTCCAGACCCACAGCCCCAGGGCTCCCCCTCTACTCAGACCAGCCTAAAGACCACAGCCCCAGGGCTCCCCCTCTACTCAACCAGCCTAGAACCACAGTCCCAGACTCCCCCTCTGCTCAGACCAACCAGCCTCCAGACCACAGCCCGGCTCCCCCTCTACTCAGACCAGCCTAGAGACCACAGCCCCAGGCCTCCCCTACTACTCAGACCAGCCCTAGAGGACCACAGCCCCAGGACCCCTCTACTCAGACCAGCCTAGAGACCCACAGTCCCAGGACTCCCCCTTGCTCAGACCAGACCAGCCTCCAGACCACAGCCCCAGGACTTCCCCCTCTACTCAGACCAGACCAGCCTCCAGACCACAGCCCCAGGACTCCCCCTCTACTCAGACCAGCCTAGAGACCACAGTCCCAGGACTCCCCCTCTGCTCAGACCAGACCAGCCTCCAGACCACAGCCCCAGGGCTCCCCCGCTACTCAGACCAGCCTAAAGACCACACCCCAGGACACCCTCTACTCAGACCAGCCTAGAGACACACAGTCCCAGACTCCCCCTCTGCTCAGACCAGACCAGCCTCCAGACCACAGCCCCAGGACTCCCCCTCTACTCAGACAGAACCAGCCTCCAGACCACAGCCCCAGGACTCCCCTCTGCTCAGACCAGACCAGCCTTCAACCACAGCTCCAGGACCTCCCCCCCTACTGCAGGACCCACGCACCAGCCCACTACCAGACCATCAGCCCCCAGGACTCTCCTCTACTCAGACCACAGCCTCCCAGAAACACAGCTCCAGGACTCCCCCTCTACTCAGACCAACCAGCCTCCAGACCAACGCCCCACGGCATCCCCCTCTACTCCAGACCAGCTCCAGACACAGCCCCAGGACTACCACTCTACTCAGACCAGACCAGCCTCCAGACCACAGCCCCAGGACTACCACTCTACTCAGACCAGACCAGCTCCAGACCACAGCCCAGGACTCCCTCCTCTACTCAGACCAGCCTCCAGAACCACAGCCCCAGGACTACCCCTCTACTCAGACCAGCCTCCAGACCACAGCCCCAGGATTACCCCTCTACTTCAGACCAGACCAGCCTCCGAACACAGCCCCAGAACCTACCCCTCTACTACAGACCAGCCTCACAGAGCCCACAGACACCCAACGCGCACCTACCCCTCACCCTACCTCCTCCAGCACCAGCCTCAGACACCACATCGCCAGGCATCCTAACCACCCACCACATCCCAGTGTCCTTCCAGCCATGAGACTAATTCTAAAAGAGCCTGGACAAAAACCATACAGCACATCTAGTACTTAGATCCAGAGAGACAGCGATGGCACTCAGTTAATCTGGAGTTGCAATAAATAAACCGCATAATGTCTCGTGTGCCACACCCCAAAATGCCAAATAACCACTACACACAATAGCTCTCCGCAAACAACCACCTTAACGCAGATCACAACACGTGACATGTGATAGATGCACCAACCACAACCCCCAAACAAAACAATAAACTCAAATCCCACATCGTAGTGTGCATAACAGTGACTCTGCCTGTGTGTCTCGTCCCTACACCCACAACAATAAACCAAAAAAATAAACTCAAATGTGTGTTGAATGTGTGTGATGAGTGTGATGAGTGATGATGTGATATGAAAAAAAATTCTAAAATGTGTGTGTGCTGCTGTGTGCTGTGTGTGTGTTGACATAAGCACTGTCGTGTTCAGTGGATACATTAGGTTGGCTAGCTAGCGGGAGACATTTGAAGGTTTCGAAAGGAAGAAGACGCCAGAAGGTAGTGATGAGCGATTAGTGCTTTTTGAGGTCGGTTTGGTTTTGGTTAGATTATAAAAAAATAATCACTGTTTTCAGTTTCGGTTTATTTTTTTAAAACATTAAATGCACTTTTCATTATGTGGGTTGAATTCTGTAACAACACAGAATAAAACTATTAATAAAAGTCCCATGATGCTAGTGACTGCCCATTACTGCTTATCACTTATTAACCCTACTTTATTCAAATCACTTTACTTTAATACAATATCAAGCTCCCGACTATTCCTCTCTTTGCATTGGTGGATACATCTTGTTATTCAAATAAGTTTTTTGAAAATATTTGATGAGGGGTATTGACGTCAACCGCCTGTATTCAATGGAGAATGAGATGCTATGCTAGCCTCATAAATGTGCATAGACCAGCTCGAATTTCAACAGGGGAAACTCAAAGTTGCCTGGATTTCAAATGAAATTCAGGTCAGTCAATTTGTTGTTAAAAAAACTACAATTGTATCAAACTTATGTAATCCCCAAAGACTTCAGAACAGAATCAACTCAATACTCTGTGTGATGTATCTGAAAATAATTTGGTACGTTGTGTAGGTAGGTGAATGTGATGCATATTTGGGAGCGTTGTCATAGCGTTGGCAGAACATTGCGCTCTGTGGCATTGACTCATAGCTGGAATCCAGTGGGGCAATTAGAGCTGGGAGCGTTCCCCAGCAAAGTCTTCAGTCCTCTAGGCCAGCGAGGCTGTCCACACTCCCTACAGGCTCTGTCTGTTTACACTGTTAAGCCTCGGCCTTCACTCTGCCTGTTTTAATGGAGCTGCACTGTTAACATAGATGCATATCAGAGGCCTCTCCTGACAGAGAGAAAGAGAGAGAGATCCGAGAGAGACCAGAGAGAGAGAGAGAACGAGAGAGAGACCAGAGAGAGAGACCAGAGAAAGACCATAGAGAGAGAGACAAGAGAGAGAGAAACCCAAGAGATGAGAGACCATGAGAAAGAGAAGAGACCAGACAGAGAGAGACCAGACCAGAGAAGAGACCAGACCAGAGAGAGACCAGAGAGAGAGAGACCCAGCAGTGAGAGAGACCCAGAGGATGAGACAGAACCAGAGGAGAGAGACCCAATGGGAGACGAGCGAGCAGACCAGAAGAGAGAGAGCACCAGCGATGAGAGACGAGACGCAGAGAGAGAACCAGAGAGAAGACCAGAGAGTCAATGAGACCATGAGAGAGAAGGAAGAGGACCAAGAGACGGAGAGACCAGAACCAGCAGTAACGAGCTAGTAGAGACACACAGACCAGGATGAGAGTACCTAGAGAAGACACCCACACCAGAGGAGAGCGAGATAATCCAGGTGCGACAGAGAGATCGGAGCAACCAGAGAGAGGAGAAGACCAGAGAGAAGAGACCAGAGAAGAGACCAGAGAGAGAGACCAAGATGATTAGGGGCCCAAGAGAGAAGAGAGACCCCAGAGAGAGAACAGAAGACGATATAGAGCAGAGAAGAGCAGACAGACCACGAGATCGAGACCAGGAGACAGGGACTCGAGACCAGAGACGACGACCGAGAGAGAGGACCAAGAAGAGACCAGACCAGAAGACAGACCAGACCACGAGAAAGACCCTGCACAGAGAGGAGAGACAGAGAGAGGACGCCAAGAGACAGGACCAGACCCAGAGAGGAGACCACGAGAGTAGAGACCTTAGAGAGTGAAGAACCAAGAGGAGGACCAAGAGAAGAGACCAAGAACGAGGAACCGGGGGGAGTGGGAACAAAACTCACCAAAACACCGCAGAGGTAACTAACCCAAAGGGAAGAGCGCACGGGATAAAAAAAATGAAAAAGGGAGGAAATTATTTTTTCAGGCGAAACCCCAGGGGCGGCGAGACCAGAGACAGACCAGACCCAGAGGATGAGACCAGAGAGCAGAGACCAGAAGAGACCACCCAGACCCAGGCGAAGGAGTGAGAGACCGAGAGAGAGACAGAGGACCAACGAGATAGAGAACAGAAGAGGAGAGAAGCCAAGAGAGAGAGACCAGAGAAAGAGAGAGACCAAGAGGAGAGACCAGACCAGAGAGAGGACCAGACAGAGGAGAACACCAGACCAAAAGAGAGAGACCTAGAGCAGAGAGAGGACCAAGCAGAGAGAGACCAGCAAGAGCCAGACGGAGAGACCGAGGAGACAGAGAGAGAGACCCTAGAGAGAGGAAGAGACCGAGAGAGACCAGAGAGGACTACAGAGAGAGAGACTGAGACACCGAGCAGCAGAGAGAGAGTTTCGAGTCAAAAGAGAAGCTCGAGTTCAGACGATAAAACACAGGAGGAGAGACCAGCCAGAGAGAGCGTACCATGAGAGAACAGACCATAGAACCGGAGCGAGTCATTCAGAGCACTCGTAGACCAGATGAGACAAGAGAGAGACCAGAGAGGGGGAGGACCAGAGCCGAGAGAGACCACCAGAGAGCAGAGACGACCAGAGAAGAGAGGACCAGAGAGAGAGACCAGGAGAAGAGTACCAGAGAGAGAGCCAGACCAGCAGAACAGACCAGACAGAGAGACCAGAGAGAGAGACCGAGAAGGAGAGCGACCCAGACCACGAGAGAGACCAGAGAGAGAGACCAGAGACAGACCAGACCAGAGAGAGACCAGAGAGAGAGACCGTAGAGAGAGAGAGAATGAGAGAGAGAGAGAGAGAGAAAGAGACAGAGAATGAACAACATCACAGCAACATCTGGAGATGAGGCACACTTTGCCAGAGTGTATAATTTTGTGATGACACAGGCACCTAGAATGATTCACCTGCTGTGTTGTGGCATTGTTAAGACCCCATTGTTTGGTGGTACTGGCTTGGTTTAGTCAGATACGTAGACATCTGATTTACATTCGTCCCAGAGAGTTTTACACCCCTCCAGTGACGCTCTAAGGTCTCCAGAAAAGGATCCTGTACAACTTCAAACATGTGTTTCACATTTGATCAGTTCAGCTTTGGAATTACTTTAACATAGATGTGAAGGTTTTATTCTGGATTAATAACCAGTGGTTTTGTTTCTGTACAGAATTAGGTCTAAGTCTGGAAACTTTTTATTGTTTCTCCTGTCTTATGCTAGCTTTGGTATCTGTACTACCAGCAATATAGATTGTGGCACGTAGGACCGACCCTTTCAGATTGCACTCGATCCTTTTCAAACGGCATAATGAAACCAAAATCTGTGTTGCAGATGTGCCAAATTTTATATTTTAAAGGGATAAAGCCAAGATTAGATTAGATGCACAATTTGGTGCACCGATGGAATTGTAAATGGATATTGCATGTGAAATAATATACTATCGTAATGTAGTCAGCGCTCTCGTTTGCGTACCGTGTGCGGCCAGCAAGTGCCAGGCCCAGACTCATATTACGCCTAACATAAACAAGTGTCTGATGACAAATGTCAAGGAAAATATTCCATAAATATGAAATTGTTTACTGTGGAACACCAATTATAACACTGGAATCTCACAATTCTCTGCAATTGGCAGGTTACTTTTGTCCAAAGTAATTGCTCAGGAACAGAGACTGTTTTTGCACTTAAATGAATGTGTTTGCAGCCAGGCAGCAGAAGCAGTAACACAGATTGGTAGTGGATAGGTATTGACTTATTAAATATGAACGTGGAACCACTTGCTGAAATGTGGATCTGAAATGATGTATTGAGAAGTGAATGCTTGAAGATCTGCTGACATGTGAATGCGGGTGATATACTTGAACCTTGATAAGGACAGACACATTGAGCTCTGATTGCACAAGAGATACATCACAGCCAGCTGTAGCCCCACTTTGACGTGAAACTGGACTCCCGACACCCAGAGAGAAAAAATATGACCATGGCACACTCAGGACTGAACAAACCGAGAGGGCATCGTTAGCAGCCGCCGCTCCATTCTCCGTTACCCATAAGGCTCTAATGGTCTGGTCGTTCTCCAGCAGAGTGAGTGATGTCCACCCGCTGTTCACTGTTCGATCACTTTCCGGGGGACTGCAAGTTGCGCAGAAGGCCAATTCTCCATCTTCCCTCATCCCCTTGCTGGACTAGCACTGGGGGGGTGATCACAATGCCATCTTAACCTATTGGTCAATTTCACAGCCAGTGTTTTCTCTCTGAATATCATGGTGCCTCTGGGATCAGGGTGTTTGGTTTGGCAGCCCACAGCACCTCTGAAATGTTTATTTGTTGTCACATCGGCGTTATAGGGTGGCGCGAGCCTAAGCAGCTGTGTCAACTCTCCCTGTGTGGACAAGCAGGGGTTTGCCAAAAAGGGTACTGAGATAGAGGGGTGGAGGGGTGGTAGAGGCGGAGAAGGAGAGAGGGGAATGGTAATAAGGTTAGGAAGAGACAGATGATGCACGAGAGACCAACGTCAGAGCGACAGGCGAGGATGGCGAGGGGGAAAATGAAGAGGTTGCATAGAGAAACAAAGTGAATTAACGCTTAGTATGAGTCAATCTGCTTTTACATCGATCAATCTGGTAGCAAAAGTATCAAAGTGATCAACTAATAAATAAAACAATTTATTGAATAATAATTGCACATTTACCTGTCATAACAGGTAACCATAATAGGTAGCTGAATCCCTCCACTTGTATAACAGTCCACATTGTCTGACTAACTAGAGTCTAAAGGAAGAGGAGCTTTGCGCAGAAAGGTGTGGAGAGGACAGGACAGGAGAGGATAGGACAGGGGAGGATGGGAGAGGACAGGAGAGAACAGGAGAGGATAGGAGAGGATGGGAGAGGACAGGACAGGGGAGGATAGGAGAGGACAGGAGAGGACAGGAGAGGATAGGAGAGGATAGGACAGGAGAGGACGGGACAGGACGGGAGAGGACAGGAGAGGATAGGAGAGGATGGGAGAGGACGTGAGTGGGCGGGGGAGGATGGGACGGGAGAGGACGGGAAAGGATGGGAGAGGATAGGTGAGGACAGGAGAGGAGAGGGGCTGGGGGGATGGAAGCAAGTGTGAGTGAGAGGTCCTGGACAGATTGAGCGCAGGGTGTCAGAGAGGGGAGAGAGGAGGCTGCTCTCAGACCGGTCATAGACAATACTGTATAGACTAGGAGTAACATCATTCCAGCCGCCAGCTCAAAGGACATATCGTGTTGAGGATTTTCACTGACGTCCCCCCACTCTGCGTGGTTCAAATTACGGGGAATAGGTTTATAATTAATGCCTTGATTGTCTACTAATGGCCATGGTACCAGGGCTGTGTAATACACTCTAATTAGCTATTAGAAATGGTTAGGGCTCAGAGTAAACACAGGGACAGTTATCAGAGGAAGACATACGGCTCAATGAAACACAGTCATGGCCCACCAACTCTGAATAATCAGGTTTTAAAACGCCTCTCAACTAATGAGAATTCACAAGAGTAGAGATAATAAATGATTTTCTGTAACCAAAACCAGTCTTTCTTTCCCTATGGTCATTGATCTAACCAGAGTCTTAAGGCCTCAGTAAGACTCTGGCTGTAACCAATAGACAAGCCCTCCAACTGAACTTCTCACAATCTCAAACGGACTGACATTTCAGAAATATTGTTGCTTTTTTGTGGAAACTGGTAATTTGCCTTGGAAATGGACAGTTGCAGTTGAATGCTAACATTGACATTTTAGTATACTCAAAGGCAGATCGACAAATGTTTTACCTAGTCAGCTCAGTGATTCGAACCAGCAACCTTTACGGTTACTGGCCCCATGCTCTTAACCGCTAGGCTACCAGCCGCTAACAGTAAAGGTCAACAGATCAGCAGATAAGGCATATCCTTTTCCCTTTTCACTTCTATGAAAGAGAGAAGAGCTGTACTATACTATGGTACGAGTGTGACCGCACTTTCCTCTTTCTTTCAACCCGGTTCACAAACCCAGCGATGCCCCGATCACCAGGAAATCACATCTTAGCTCTCTAATGTCATGCAGGGCTTGGAAGCTGGTACACATGTGAATGCAGGCCCCTGAATCTCAGCAGGTTAAGTGTTTCCATGAAGACTCGACTCACTGTGTATTCTGGAGCCAAACTTACCCAAGTAGTTCTATATCAGTCTCCCATAGCAACAAGGGTACAAATCCATCATATAGTTCCTCATCAATCTACATAAAAAGAGCTAGGAATCATCCCAAATGGTACCCTATTCCCTTTATAACTTTTTACCAAGGCTCATAGGGCTCTGGTCAAAAGTAGTGCACTACATAGGGAATAGGGTGCTATTTGGGATGCAAACCCTAGCTGATGGGTCATTATGCTGGACGCCTCATTTAGTCATCATAGGAATGCTTCCTGTTATAGACGGTACCATACACAGATTTTTCATTTGCCCCAAACTATGTGGGCCGGCGTGAGTACAAAATGGCTGTTTGGAAACAATTTCTTGAGTCATTTACATGACTACTTCCTCCCACCAATTTATCGGCTGAGCAAGCTATCCCGTCGTCAGCGCTCGCTCACTCAGCGCTCACTCAGCGCTCGCTCACTAACAGTCCTGCCTTAGTTAGTCACTTCTGGTGTGTACTGTGTACTTAGTGTACGTCTCACCATCCATAAATCAAGTGCTGTGAGAGTTTTAGCTGAGGATAAGGGGGAAAGACGCAAAATAAAAAAGTACACTGTGTGTGAATTCATCTCCATCCAGCATGGAGAAATGGAAAGGAGAAAATCAATCGGCTCCTATCTTTGATTCAAATTAGGGCCCCTATTCGCAACAGATGAGTCTGGCTGCTAAAAGGCGTCCTGCTTGGCTGTGGAAATGATATGTGTAAACTATGTAATGRYAATGTTTTAGSGAAGCTGMCTTTAATTTGGTACCCTGACGAAGTYCATGAGAAACCTGCCTCTCCTTAGCTGTCTCGTTGAATCATACGGATATAATTTCATCCATTTACGTTGTTCTGCTGTTTGCTGTAGTTGCCACGGGGCGTTTGGAAGCAGGCAGATTAAACGCACATGTTTCCCCGAGCCTCAGCCTGAGCACTCCGCTCCAGCCTCCCTCCACCGAACAGATCCTGAAGTTGTGGCGGTCAGTGGATAAAAAGGCACCTTGTGATAAACAAACACACTATCAGCACCTATTTTTTTCCAGAATAGAACAATACTGAAAAGTAACCAGTATAATTTTTTTATTCTTGGTTGGTAGTGTGTTTGATTCACAGATTTGGCCACAAGAAAACAGTTAACTTTATTAGAAGTTTAGGCAATTACGGAACCTCGATGCATTAGCTAAAACCAATCAAAGCGGAAAACTGGTGGGCCTCGTTAAGGCCCAAAGTACCTATTGCTTTTACAAAAGGCCCTCTCAACATAAATTATAGTGGATTTCATACTAGTTAGCAGCCAAATGTTTTAATCCCATTAGTCAGAAGCTGAGAAGCCTCCCATTAGTCAGAAACTGAGAAGCCTCCCATTCCTCAGAGGCTGAGAAGCCTCCCGTTAGTCAGAAACTGAGAAGCCTCCCATTCCTCAGAAGCTGAGAAGCCTCCCATTAGTTAGAAACTGAGATGCCTCCCATTAGTCAGAAACTGAGAAGCCTCCCATTCCTCAGAAGCTGAGAAGCCTCCRGTTAGTCAGAAACTGAGAAGCCTCCCATTCCTCAGAAGCTATGAAGCTTCCCATTAGTCAGAAGCTGAGAAGCCTCCCATTAGTCAGAAACTGAGAAGCCTCCCATTCCTCAGAAGCTGTGAAGCCTCCCATTAGTCAGAAACTGAGAAGCCTCCCATTAGTCAGAAACTGAGAAGCCTCCCATTCCTCAGAAGCTGTGAAGCCTCCCATTAGTCAGAAGCTGAGAAGCCTCCCATTAGTCACGTGTGCTCCCTCTCCGGCCTCTAGGTCACCAGGCTGCTCGTTATGGCTCACACCTGTCACCATCGTCACTTCCCTGATTACCTTCCCTATATATGTCACTCCCTTTGGTTCCTTCCCCTGGCATCATTGTTTCTGTTTCAGTTTCATGTCTGTGTGCTGTTAGTGTTTCTTGTTTTGTATTATGTTTATTTTACTAAAACACTCACTCCCTGAACTTGCTCCCCAACTCTCAGCGCACATCGTTACATAATGATACCTCACCTAAGGGAAGCATCAGGGAGTGTTTGTTGTAATTTTTGTTTCGGTGGGAATGACGTCGGGTTCGGGAGCCGCTACAGGCTCTCATGCCTCAGACAGGTCGCCAGGCTCCCTTACCTCCGCCGGTTCGTCAGGCTCTCATGCCTCAGCCAGATCACCAGGCTACCCTGCTACAGCCAGCTCGTCAGGCTTACATGCTTTCACCGTATCGCCAGGCTCCCCTGCTTCCACCGGTTCGCCAGGCTCTCATGCCTCAGACAGATTGCCAGGCTCCCCTGCCTCCACTGGTTCATCAGGCTCTCATGCCTTCACCAGATCGCCAGGCTCCCCTTCTTCCACCGGCTCGTCAAGCTCTCATGCCTCAGCCGGATCGCCAGGCTCCCCTGCCGCAGCCAGTCTGTCAGGTTCCRGCGCATCAGCCGGGGTGACCAGTCCGCTCCTGATCCCCGGGATTGTCCCTTTGGTTGGCGTCCTGCGGCTGGAGCGGAACACGCCGGGGAGGGGGTACCGTTACGTATGCTCTCTCTGGCGCACTAGGTCGCCATGCTCCTGCGTCTCAGCCGGACTGACAGGTTTCCCGCGCCTCAACAGAGGTGACCGGTCTGCTCCTGATCCCCAGGATTGTCATTTTGGTCGGCGTCCTGCGGCTGGAGCCGCGCGTCGGGGAGAGGTACTGTCACATGTGCTCCCTCTCCGGCCTCTAGTTCACCAGGCTGCTTGTTATGGCGCACACCTGTCACCATCGTTATGTGCAGCTGCGCGTCATCAGACTCACCTGAACTCCATCACTTCCCTGATTACCTTCCCTATATGTGTCACTCCCTTCGGTTCCTTCCCCAGGCGTCATGGTTTCATTTTCATGTCTGTGTGCTGTTAGTGTTTCTTGTTTTGTATTATGTTCTGTTTATTTTATTAAAACACTCACTCCCTGTACCGTCTCTCAGTGCACATCGTTACAGAAGCTGAGAAGCCTCCAGTCAAACGGGTAGTGGTGGTGAGAGCAGGCCAGAAACAGGACAGTGTTCTGGTGTTCTAAGGTAAACAGGAGGATTCCCCCATGTCAGCAGCAACACTGAAGACTATAGCTGTCGAGAGAAGAACTTTAGAAAGTTATTCCTCACAAAAAGCTAATTGAGGAGGTGAGGCCTTTGCTTACATGACCTCGGGACCTGGTGAACCTCTTGAGAAAACTCTTTGTTTAATCTTTTTCTCCCTCTCTCTTTCTCCACCTCTTTCTCAAGGATTTCCATCAGAATCCTGTCTGAGATGTTGTCAGCGGCAGCTTTTTTAATCTCCAACGCCACGCAATAAACGGGCGGTTTGTTTCGATCCTCTCCAGCATCTCAGCTAGGCTCTTTCTAATGAGCTCTCTTTTGGAGGTTAGCGATACACTGTGGCCATTTAGGCGACCAACTGTTTGGGCTACTCTCTGCCAGTCAGGAGTCATTTCCCATGAAGGCCTCAGGTGCGCTGCATCTCCACAGCCCAGTTCTCTGGGCCCATAAGATGTCTGCTGTGATTGACTGCCGGGCCCCTCACCCATGTCAGAACCCCCCATCACCCCAATGTTTACAGAGCTGCCCAAGCAGTCCTGTGGGATGGTGTCAAACGTGGCTCAGGCCCTGCTCACTCGCTCCCTTCGTGTGCTTATCGAGCCTGTTTACCTTAGAACCAACCATTCAGAGGGGAAAGCCAAACATATGTTTAAAGCAATTAATGTGATTAGCGTCTAAACTGTTTTCACAAATAATAATATCAAAGGTGTGTTCAGGAGAAGCTGAAGCTCTGTGGTTTCCACACCTCGCCTGGCTAAAGGCCTCCCCACCCATACCTTCCTCCTTGTCCTCCTATTTTACTTCTAGACTCATCCATTTTTCTGAAAAATAAATAACAAAATTGGTTGTTATTTATTTTCGCTCCTTATAAAATAGCTTTGAAAGCTCTCACACGACATAAAAGTATGCTATACAACTTCAACCCAAGCCAGTCTTGCTTTAGACTTTGCCGACGTCTTCTCAGCAAGCTACTAGACCATGCACAGTAAATGCTCCGAGTCAGTCAGTAAACCAATGTCCTGTGAGTAATGTGCCCATGCCCAGCGGTGGTAGTAGGGGCCCCTGGTAGTGAAATTGGCTGCCATTTGGGCCACTGGCAGTGACTCACTGCCAGCCGACCTCGTGCGCTAATAGCCGTCTCTACACGATTATCACACCTTTCTCCAGAGACCCATAACTCTAATTTAGCCTTAAATTCGTATTACGCTTAAAAAAAGCAATAAAAGACTGATTATTTCCCGTCTACATAAATACATACATTTGGCCCGTCAATAAGGGCTGTATTTGTTTTTAAACTCAATCGTTCGGCCCCATATTTCAAGAGTCAGCATGGTACATATCTGTCAGGACTGACATGCCAGTATAGATGGCTTCTTCTCTGGGATTTGATTAAAACTCCACCTCCTCTTTTCAGTCCTATACATTTGGATGACCCTGCCTCTAGAATAATACAGCTCCAGTTTGTATTGTGTGGTCTGACACTTTTAGATGTTCTCCAAGCCCTCAGCAGGCACACTTCTCTGCCCTGTGTTGATGCAGCAGGGTGGGCTGGTCATCATGGACCACCCATCTCATGACATGGTGAAATGTAGTGTGCACTACATGTACACTACATACCAGATCGTGTGACATTGGTTCTCTGTTTCTGTGGGAAATGTTTCCTTTCCCGCTCTGCATTGCGATTGACTGCCACACTGTGTATGTTTGTGTGTATGTGTGTGTTCGTGTGTGTCCCTTCGTAAGTGACATAGAAGATCCTCAAGCACTTACAAACGATCCTGCTATCCAAACATCAACATACAAGACCAGAAGATTCCTTGGTCTCATCTGACTCACATAGTCATCAGCACAAAAGCTCTAAGCAACCCCATAGAGACTCATGTTTCTGTTGTGATAAGTGGACTGCTTAAAGCGCTTACACATAGACACACACACACACACACACACACACACACACACACACACACA
>NC_036866.1:3434793-3452645 GCF_002910315.2 Salvelinus sp. IW2-2015 | reverse complement strand
ACACACACACACACACACACACACACACACACACACACACACACACACACACACACACACACAACTCAGGTCATTCGACCCACCTCTACATGGCAGGCTTAGGTTTCTCCCTTATTAAATGGATCAGGGCCTGTGAGTAGAGAGCCCTGCCTGTCCTAGCTGTGAATATAGGTTCTGTCTGTCTCATCTGTGAGTGAATAAAGGATTGTGTCTGTCCTAGCTGTAAGTGATTATAGGGTTGTGTATAAACTAGCTGTGGATATAGGGTCCTGTCTGTCCTAGCTGTGAATAGAGGTTCCTGTCTGTCCTACTGTAGCTGTGAGTAAATAGAAGCCCCTGTCTGTCCTAGCTGTGAATAGAGGGTCCTGTCTGTCCTAGCTGTGAATAGAGGCCCCTGTCTGTCCTAACTGTGAATATGGTGTCCTGTCTGTCCTAGCTGTGAATAGAGGTCCCTGTCTGTCCTAGCTGTGAATATAGAGTCTTTCCTAGATGTGAATAGAGGATCCTGTCTGTCCTAGCTGTGAATAGAGGATCCTGTCTATCCTAGATGTGAATAGAGGATCCTGTCTGTCCTAGCTGTGAGTGAATATAAGTCCGTTAATTAACATAAACACATTTAGCATTTCCTAGCTTCCACACATAGCTTACAAGCCACTGGCGCAGACCTTTGGAACATCTACATTTTAGAAAGTCAAATAAATCCCATGTAACATAGCCTACACCTTCACAATAAATCCTTTTATTTTAGACAGGTCTAAAGAAGCATGATATGAAGAAAATGTAGTCTATTTTAGAAGAACAAAATAGCATACTCTGAGTTGTCCTTATGTGAGGTCCTTATGTGGCTATGCCAAATGGCTGTGGGCTACACGAGTTCATTTAGCAGACAAGATTTTCTTAGAATTCTGTGGCATTATTTTACATTATTTAATAGTATGAAGAATACAATTAAACAAAGCTGAATAAAATAGAAAGGATATTTTCTCCAAATGATTTGAGGGAGTGCGCACATGCGGTTATTCTGTGTTGAGAGGTTAATAAAGAAATAGGTGCTCCTATATACTTAATTAATTTTATTTAACTTTTATTTAAATAGGCAAGTCAGTTAAGAACAAATTCTTATTTACAATGACGGCCTACACCGGCCAAACCTGGACGACGCTGGGACAATTGTGCGCCCCCCTATGTGACTCCAATCATGGCCGGGTGTGATACAGTGATTTAAAGATATGAATTTAACTTTCGTTGTTCTACAAATGTTGGGCTATATTTTGGATTTTTAATATATTGTAAGGCTGCATGATGCGACTCTAATGATGATTTGAAAAAAGTCATTTGAAAGGCATGAGCTCTGCTTTGTTTTTTGCACAGGCTGTACACACTTCATCAGTCTCTCATTCACAATTTGACAAGCACTTGATAATGCCTCGAATTTCACAGCAGCATCCCCTTTGTTGCCGTAATGCACCCTAAAAAAACATTTTGCGGCCGGTGGCCGCTGTGCCCTTCTCCCTGAGTGCTGCAGGCTCCGAAGTGCATCTCACTCTCATGGCTCTCCATCTGGTGATAGTCTTTCTCAAAGGCTACAAGTGAAGACAGACACATCGGGGACGCAACTGTGCGCATCCTTATCCAATTCCAAGGTGCATATTGAAGATATTGGAAGAACTGTACACATTTACTTTGTCAGCCAACAAGATGAGTAGGCCTAACGAACAGCAGAAGCACTAGCCTATGTCAAATCTACTATCCCCCATACTACAAAAGTCAACCTATTCTATTCTGTGCAAGAAATAAATATTCCAAACATAGTCTGGGACAGTTGTGGGATGCAACAGATCCCAAATTAATACAACCTCTAGCATCCAACATTTTTGGGGGGAAATGTTATTGACACAACAGATGTTTAGCTTAAAATGTTAATAAACTATTAGGCTTTTCTTCACATTACCGGGGCAGCAATGCGCACATAGCAGTAGGCTATAAGCACGGAAGTTCCATTAGCAGGAAAATACCATAATCAAAAGACTGCAAATGCGATTATGCATGTCATGTTTTAATTATAAAGGTGCATTTTTATGGTGAAAATTATCTTCCTGAACTTGAAACTTAATGTGCTTAATTTTTAGAAGTTATTTGGCCACTTTAGTTGTGATACAAACCTTATCAAAACCTATCGCCACATAGCACTCACTTCTGTCATCATGAAGAGGCTGGTTAAGGACCATATCATCTCTACCTTACCTGACACGCTAGACCCACTTCAATTTTCATACCGCCCCAATAGATCCACAGATGATGCAATCCTGCCCTGTGCAACTGGGTCCTGGACTTCCTGACGGGCCGCCCCCAGGCGGTGAAGGTAGGAAACAACACCTCCACTTTGCTGATTCTCAACACAGGGGCCCCACAAGGGTGCGTGCATATCCAGCTCCTGTACTGCCTGTTCACCCATGACTGCTTGGCCACGCATGCCTCCAACTCAATCATCAAGTTTGCAGACAACACAACAGTTGTAGGCCTGATTACCAACAATAATCAGACATCCTACAGGGAGGAGGTGAGGACCCTGGCGGAGTGGTGTCAGGAAAAGAACCTCTCCCTCAACAAAACGAAGGAGCTGATCGTGGACGTCAGGAAAAAGCAGAGAGCGCACGCAACTATCCACATCGACGGGACCGCAGTGAAGAAGGTGAAAAACTTAAAGTTCCTCAGTGTACACAATACCCGACGATCTGAAATGGTCCACCCACACAGACAGTGTTGTGAAAAAGGCGCAAGAGCGTCTCTTCAACATCAGGAAGCTGAAGAAATTTGTCTTGGCCCCTAAGACCCTTCCAAACTTTTACAGATGCACAATCTTGTCGGTCTTCCCAACGCATCACAGGGGGCACACTGCCTGCCCTCCAGGACACCTACAGCACCCGATGTCACAGGAAGTCCAAAAAGATCATCAAGGATATCAACCACCCGAGCCACGGCCTGTTTACCCCGCTATCATCCAGAAGGTGAGGTCATGACTCGTCCATCAAAGCTGGGAGAAGAGACTGACAAACAGCTTCCATCTTAAGGCCATCAGACTGTTAAGTAGCCATCACTAGCCGGCTACCACCTGGTTACTCAACCCTGCACCTTAGAGGCTGCTGCCCTATACACATTGCTAGTCAAAAGTTTGTACACACCCACTCATTCCAGGGTTTTTCTTTATTTTTACTATTTTCTACATTGCAGAAAAATAATGAAGACATCAAAACTATGAAATAACACATGGAATCATGTAGTAACCAACAAAGTGTGAAACAAATCAAAATATATTTTATATTTGAGATTCTTTAAAGTAGCCACCCTTTGCCTTGATGACAGCTTTGCACAAGCTTGGCATTCTCTCAACCAGCTTCATGAGGTGGTCACCTGGAATGGGTTTCAATTAACAGGTGTTCTTTGTTAAAAGTTAATTTGTGGAATTTCTTTCCCTTTCAATGCGTTTGAGCCAATCAGGTGTTGTGACAAGGTAGGGGTGGTACATAGAAGATAGCCCTATTTGGTGAAATAACAAGTCCATATTATGTCAAGAAAAGCTCAAATAAGCAAAGACAAACGACAGTCCATCATTACTTTAAGACATGAAGGTTAGTCAATCCGGAAAATGTCAAGACCTTTGAAAGTTTCTTCAAGTGCAGTTGTAACAGATGTGAAATGGCTAGCTAGTTAGCGGGTACGCGCTAATAGCGTTTCAATCAGTTACGTCACTTGCTCTGAAACCTAGAAGTAGTGGTTCCCCTTGCTTTTGGGTTAGGGTTCCCCGATGCTTTTGTGGAGCGATGGGTAACGACGCTTCGTGGGTGACTGTTGTTGATGTGTGCAGAGGGTCCCTGGTTCGCGCCCGTGTCGGGGCGAGGGGACGGTCTAAAGTTATACTGTTACACAGTCGCAAAAAACATCAAGCCCTATGATGAAACTGGTTCTCATGAGGACCACCATAGGAAAGGAAGACCGAGAGTTACCTCTGCTGCAGAGGATAAGTTCATTCGAATTAACTGCACCTCAGATTGAAGCCCAAATAAATGCTTCACAGAGTTCAAGTAACAGACACATCTCAACATCAACTGTTCAGAGGAGACTGCATGAATCAGGCCTTCATGGTCGAATTGCTGCAAAGAAACCACTACTAAAGTACACCAATAAGATTAAGAGATGTGCTCGGGCCAAGAAACACGAGCAATGGACATTAAACCGGTGGAAATCTGTCCATTGGTCTGATGAATCCAAATGTGAGAATTTTGGTTCCAACCGCCGTGTCTTTGTGAGACGCAGAGTAGGTGAACGGATCATCTCCGCGTGTGTGGTTCCCACTGTGAAGCATGGAGGGGGAGGTATGTTGGGTCATTGTCCTGTTGAAAAACAAATGATAGTCCTACTAAGCGCAAACCAGATGGGATGGCGAATTTCTGCAGTAGCCATGTTGGTTAAGTGTGCCTTGAATTCTAAATAAATCACTGACAGTGTCACCAGCAAAGCACCCACCCACCATCACACCTCCTCCTCAATGCTTCACAGTGGGAACTGTGTAAGGGCTATTTGACCAAGAAGGAGAGTGATGGAGTGCTGCATCAGATGACCTGGCCTCCACAATCAGCAGACCTCAACCAAATTCAGATGATTTGGGATGAGTTGGACTGCAGAGTGAAGGAAAAGCAGCCAACAAGTGCTCAGCATATGTGGGAACTCCTTCAAGACTGTTGGAAAAGCATTCCAGGTGAAGCTGGTTGAGAGAATGTCAAGAGTGTGCAAAGCTGTCATCAAGGCAAAGGTGGCTACTTTGAAGAATCTCAAGTATAAAATATATTTTGATTTGTTCAACACTTTTTTGGCTACAACATGATTCCATATGTGTTATTTCATAGTTTTGATGTCTTCACTATTATTTTACGATGTAGAAAATAGTAAAATAAATAAAGACCCTTGAATGAGTAGATGTGCCCAAACTTTTGACTGGTCCTCTACATAGACATGGAATCACTGGTCACTTTAATAACGGAACACTAGTCAATTTAATAGTGTTTACATACTGCTTTACTCATCTCATATTTATTTACTGTACTCAATTCTACTGTATTTAAGTCAATGCCTATCCGATATTGCTCATCCTAATATTTAACTCTATTCTTTTACTTTAGATTTGTGTGTATTGTTATGAATTGTTAGATATTACTGCACTGTTTGAGCTAGGAACACAAGCCTTTCACTACACCTGCAATAACATCTGCTAAATATGTGTATGTGACCAATAAAATTTGATTTGATTCGAAAACATATAGGCCTAAGGGTTAGGCTACATGAGGTGTGTGACTATGATTCGAAAAGTCGCAAAAAATAGTCGGGTTTCTTATGCTGGGCATCATTCACAAGTGATAATATATCATTCACAAATTATAGGCTAATATTGTCCCCATCAGACTATTCTTGATTTAATCTTGTCTTTACATATACTAAATAATATATGTGTGAAATTTGTTTTGATTTAGAATGGACCATTATCATGCAACGGTCTCGAAACAGGGGCAGCGGGAAAAAATACATTTCATCTATGCACTTAAATAGTGGATGGAAGATGCTTTTCCCGTGGTTAATTTTCATGCCAGGCAAGTATGCTAAACTCCTGTTGTAAAGATAAACAATGTGCTTAATATTAGAAAAGTTGAGAAATAAATATAGTAGGCCTAATCTATAGAAAGCTCATGGTCTCCTCCTCTTTTCAGTAGAGGCCATCACTCTGTTTTCTTGGGCAATTGCATAGCCTATAGAAATGTTACACAACATGAGCTCATGGGCCCTAATGAAGTGTTTGATTAGATTTTTGATTACATTTGCATTGATGTCAGAGTGATTAGAAGGACAATAGAGTGCTGAGTACCAGGCAGTTACCAAGTTTGGGAGGCTACTAATGACCATCAGCAGCATCAGAGCTTGGGAAAGCCTAATTACCGTGACTAAACAGTCACGTAAAATTTGACTGCCTTCATGACTTGTGACCTCCGGTGTGGCGGTAATAGGGTTACCGCAACAGCCCTAGCTGTGGGTGAATAGACGGACCTGTCTGTCCTAGCTGTTAATAGAGGGCCCTGTCTGTCCTAGCTGTTAATAGAGGGCCCTGTCTGTCCTAGCTGTGAATAGAGGGACCTGTCTGTGTTAGCTGTGAATAGAGGGACCTGTCTGTGTTAGCTGTGAATAGAGGGACCTGTCTGTCCTAGCTGTGAATAGAGGGCCCTGTCTGTCCTAGCTGTGAAAAGAGCGTCCTGTCTGTCCTAGCTATGAACATAGAGTCCTGTCTGTCCTAGCTGTGAGTGAATAAAGGATCTTGTCTGTCCGAGCTGTGAATAGAGGGCCCTGTCTTTTCTAGCTGTGAATATACTGTAGGGCCCTGTCTGTCCTAGCTGTGAGTGAATAGAAGAGCCCATGTAAGAACGTTGAGACCAGATCAGGACTGAAGTCCCATTAGAAGAATGGTGTCTCTCTCCTTGGGTGTAACCCAACACTCCCCAACCTTCCCCAGTGCACGTGCACACACATACACGCACACACAACGTGTGTGTGTGTGTGTGTGTGTGTGTGTGTGTGTGTGTGTGTGTGTGTGTGTGTGTGTGTGTGTGTGTGTGTGTGTGTGTGTGCACTTCTCTCGCCCCTGATCGGGTAGGTGGGGCCGGCAGAGGTAGGCGGGGCCAGTAGAGCCCTCAGATTGAGTAATAGGTTAGGGTTAGGGTCCGGGCAGAGCCCTCAGATAGGGTAACAAGTTAGGGCTAGGGGCCGGCAGAGCCCTCAGATAAGGTAACAGGTAAGTGATTAAGTGATTGTACAGGAAAGGGCCCTGATGCAATGCTCCTCAGTTGCTCCAAAGCCTCACATTGTTGTGGGCCATCCATGGCAGCCATGACTGATATTGATGTCAGGCTGACCATTGCCGCGTGTCACTGTGAATAGTTAAGGCGGATTAACCGAGCGGGATATGTCTACTGTACTTTAGTAGTGTTTACGATACCACTGTTTACTGTGCTGTACTGCACTGTACTACTGTTTAATGTGCTGTACCACTGTTTACTGTACTGTATTGCGCTGTACTAATGTTTACTGTACTGTACCATTATTTACTGTACTGTACCACTGTTTACTGTACTGTACCATTGTTTACTGTACTATACTACTGTTTACTCTAATGTACTGCACTGTACTACTGTTTACTGTACTGTACAGTCGTGGCCAAAAGTTTTGAGAATGACACAAATATAAGTTCTTAAAGTCTGCTGCCTCAGTTTGTATGATGGCAATTCGCATATACTCCAGAATGTTATGAAGAGTGATCAGATGAATTTCAATTAATTGCAAAGTCCCTCTTTGCCATGCAAATGAACTGAATCCCCAAAAAACATTTCCACTGCATTTCAGCCCTGCCACAAAAGGACCAGCTGTCATCATGTCAGTGATTCTCTCGTTAACACAGGTGTGAGTGTTGAAGAGGACAAGGCTGGAGATCATTCTGTCATGCTGATTGAGTTCGAATAACAGACTGGAAGCTTCAAAAGGAGGGTGGTGCTTGGAATCATTGTTCTTCCTCTGTCAACCATGGTTATCCCCAAGGAAACACGTGTTGTCATCATTGCTTTGCACAAAAAGGGCTTCACAGGCAAGGATATTGCTGCCAGTAAGATTGCACCTAAATCAACCATTTATCAGATCATCAAGAACTTCAAGGAGAGCGGTTCAATTGTTGTGAAGAAGGCTTCAGGGCGCCCAAGAAAGTCCAGCAAGCGCTAGGGCCGTCTCCTAAAGTTGATTCAGCTGCGGGATCGGGGCACCACCAGTACAGAGCTTGCTCAGGAATGGCAGCAGGCAGGTGTGAGTGCATCTGCACACACAGTGAGGTGAAGACTTTTGGAGGATGGCCTGGTGTCAAGAAGGGCGGCAAAGAAGCCACTTCTCTCCAGGAAAAACATCAAGGACAGCCTGATATTCTGCAAAAGGTACAGGGATTGGACTGCTGAGTACTGGGGTAAAGTCATTTTCTCTGATGAATACCCTTTCCGATTGTTTGGGGCATCCGGAAAAAAGCTTGTCCGGAGAAGACAAGGTGAGCGCTACCTTTAGTCCTGTGTCATGCCAACAGTAAAGCATCCTGAGACCATTCATGTGTGGGGTTGCTTCTCAGCCAAGGGAGTGGACTCACTCACAATTTTTCCTAAGAACACAGCCATGAATAAAGAATGGTACCAACACATCCTCAGAGAGCAACTTCTCCCAACCATCCAGGAACAGTTTGGTGACGAACAATGCATTTTCCAGCATGATGGAGCACCTTGCCATAAGGCAAAAGTGATAACTAAGTGGCTCGGGGAACAAAACATCGATATTTTGGGTCCATGGCCAGGAAACTCCCCAGACCTTAATCCCATTGAGAACTTGTGGTCAATCCTCAAGAGGCGGGTGGACAAACAAAAACCCACAAATTCTGACAAACTCCAAGCATTGATTATGCAAGAATGGGCTGCCATCAGTCAGGAAGTTAATTGACAGCATGGCAGGGCGGATTGCAGAGGTCTTGAAAAAGAAGGGTCAACACTGCAAATATTGACTATTTTTATCAACTTCATGTAATTGTCAATAAAAGCCTTTGACAGTTATGAAATGCTTGTAATTATACTCCAGTATTGTGACAAATATCTAAAGACACTGAAGCAGCAAATTTTGTGGAAATTAATATTTGTGTCATTCTCAAAACTTTTGGCCACGACTGTAACACTGTTTACTGTGCTGTACCACTGTTTACTGTACTGTACTGCACTGTACTATTGTTTACTGTACTGTACCACTGTTTACTGTACCACTGTTAACTGTACTGCACTGTACTACTGTTTACTGTACTGTACCACTGTTTACTGTACCACTGTTAACTGTACTGTACCACTGTTTACTGCACTGTACCACTGTTTACTGCACTGTACTACTGTTTACTGTACTGTACCACTGTTTACTTTACTGTACCACTGTTTACTGTACTATTCTTTTATATATTTTATTATTTATTTAACCTTTATTTAACTTTAGTTAAGAACAAATTCTTATTTTCAATGACGGCCTAGTGGGTTAACTGCCTTGTTCATGGGCAGAATGACAGATTGTTTACCTTGGCAGCTCGGGGATTCGATCTAGCAACTGGCCCAATGCTCTAACCACTAGGCTACCTGCCGCCCCAACTGTAATGTACTACTGTTTACTGTACTGTACCATTGTTTACTGTACTGTACCACAGTTTACTGTACTACTGTTTACTGTACTGTACCACAGTTTACTGTTCTACTGTTTACTGTACTGTACCACTGTTTACTGTACTGTACCATTGTTTACTGTACTGTTCTATTGTTTACTGTACTGTATCATTGTTTACTGTACTGTACTACTGTGTACTGTACTACTGTACTGTACCGCCTTCATCTCATATTGATCTACTTTTCTTCCCCTGTCTCTCATCCTCTGTCCACCCTCTCTCCCTCTCTTCCTCTCACTCTGTCTCTTTCTCTCTGTGTTTTCCTGCTTGTGTGTGTGTGTGTGTGTGTGTGTGTGTGTGTGTGTGTGTGTGTGTGTGTGTGTGTCTATCCATCTATCCTCTCCTAACAGTTTGAGGGCTGCAACAAGGCCTTTTCCCGCCTGGAGAACCTGAAGATACATCTACGGAGCCACACGGGGGAGAAGCCCTACCTGTGCCAGCACCCCGGCTGCCAGAAAGCTTTCAGCAACTCCAGCGACCGGGCCAAGCACCAGCGCACTCACCTAGACACGGTCAGCACACATGGAGACAGTCTCCACTGGTTCTACTCTCCTCTACTCCCACCTCCCACGGCCTCTCTGCTGTAGATCATAGATCATGTCTATTAGAAAGGGTTAGAGTCATGGTTATATCCAGTCATGAACACTTACAGGTGCCCTAAAATAAGTGGAATGGGGTGATGTTGATGTTTGAACTCTTAAAAAAAAAAAAATACCTTTATTTAACTAGGCAAGTCAGTTAAGAACAAATTCTTATTTACAATGATGGTCTACCAAAAGGCAAAAGGCCTGCTGCGAGGACAGGGTCTGGGATTAAAAATATAAAATAAAGTAAAAATATGGGACAAAACACACATCATGACAAGAGACACCACAACACTACATAAAGAGAGACCTAAGACAACAACATAGCATGGCAGCAACACATGAAAACACAGCGTAATAGCAACACAACGTGACAACACCATGGTAGCAACACAACATAGCAGCAGCACAACATGGTAGCAGCACAAAACATGCTACAAACATTATTGGGCATAAACAACAGCACAAAGGGCAAGAGGTGATCTGGTTTGTTATAGAAGTGCCAAGCACCACATGTCCAACCCTGGTTAGAGTGTATGTTGAGGCATCCGTAGAGTAGTATCAAACTTTTTTGGTTAGGATATTTGATGCTGCTACTCACATCATTGGAAGCAGAATGGAATTGTACACATTAAAGCGTTAGTGCCTATTACCAAACTTAAATGCCCGTTTCCATCTCTTGACAGTATCACAGTTCTACTTGCACATTCATCTTCTGCACATCTTTCACTCCAGTGTTTAATTGTTATATTGTAATTATTTCGCCACTGTGGCGTATTTATTGCCTTAACTCCCTTATCCTACCTCATTTGCACACACTGTAAATATACTTTTTCTATTGTATTATTGACTGTATGTTTGTTTATTCCATGTGTAACTCTGTGTTGTTGTTTGTGTCTCACTGCTTTGCTTTATCTTGGCCGGGTCGCAGTTGTAAATTAGAATTTGTTCTCAACTAGCCCACCTGGTTAAATAAAGGTGAAATAAAAATACAAATTATTGAAACGTCAGTCAGTGAGTTACACTCCCTCCCTCTGGTGGCACGACATGCTACACACCATTTAAATATCCCTTCCATTATGCCGAGTTCAGAACAACTCGGGGGAAAAAACTCTTTGTTTTGAACGGTCATCCAACTCAGAATTTCAAGTCGAAAAATCAGGCCTCTTTCTAGAGCTCTGACTTTCCGACTTTAAGATCACTGACGTTATGATTTGAACTCGTTTTTTCCCCGAGTTCCCAGTGGTTTTGAACGCGGCATTAGTCTGACGCGAGTCACAGTAAGTCAAATAACCAGCCGTAAGTTTAGCGTGGAGTGTTCTGCCTCAGACTTGTGTCTCTGCTACAGAGGGGAAAGCAATGACTGTGTATAAAGGAAAGGAACGCCTGAGTCAGCCACTACTCACTTCTCCTGTCTGTCACTCCTCCAACGATTTACTGTATCAGAGTCCACAGGCCTCAGCCAGCCTTGAGCCACCCAGCCTTACTACCGTATACACACTGCCAATTACACAGCCATTCCAGACGCTGATGGCTGCGCATTAGCGTCCTGCAGAGAGTCTAATTTCGCCGCTTGCCACCCTGCCAAACGCACTTTAGGGAAAAAATAATGTTAAACTGTAATGATATTTATACTAGACAGAAGTGTTCTTGTTTTTTTCTCTCTCTCTCGCTCTTTTCTCCACTTGTGGGTCTGTGTCAGGGCAGCGTTGCGTTGGAATAACAAACAGGACGGAGATTAGTGGTGCTGAGAGCGGCTTGGAATAACGTGTTATTTACCGAAAAAAAGCGACGTAGGAACAGAGAGCTAATAAAGAGGTGTATCGCCTTTCACTTTAAAGGCTGCCTTATATTCCACTGTACAGAGAGAGAGAAAACAAGGGCAAAATCTCTATCAAGTGGCTACATGCAGTGTTTTCTAATTGCTAATATTGTGTGAAGATGAGGACATGTAATGACCACTGCTGTAGGGATGTTGCTTTGGTGTTCACGTTTAGTGCCCTTCACATCTTTTGGTGCAGTTTGCACTTTAACTTTACTAGACCTTTATAAACCCTATAAAGAATGTCATCTTTATGCCAACAGTCTTCTATGGAGCACTGAAATGCTGCTTTATATTTGGCTACTTCAAAGATTTAAGAAAAACTGAACTCCTTCGAATTTTCTCTTCTCTCTCTTTCTTATTCCTTCTCTTGCATTCAATTTCTTCAGTTACTCTGTGTATTCTCAGCTGAAAGGTAGGAGTCTATTTTTGCTTTCTTATTTCATCAGATTTCATTCCTGTTGTGTGTCTGCATTATTGTTCTTGATTTTCTTCCTATTATTTTGCAAAATAATCAAATGCCTAATGCATACATGTTCTTGTGGTTTTATATGAATCAATATAGCAATGTTAAGTTTCTTTGACTGGTGGTTGTGGGTTTCATGGCGCTGTTATTATAGAATATAGTTGCTTTGAATCATATACTTATCATGTACTCATCATATACTTATCATGTACTCATCATATACTTATCATGTACTCATCATATACTTATCATGTACTCATCATATACTTATCATGTACTCATCATATACTTATCATGTACTCATATATTTGTCATGTTCTATAGAAACCGTACGCATGTCAGATCCCTGGCTGCACCAAACGCTACACCGACCCCAGCTCTCTACGCAAACACGTCAAGATCCACTCCGCCAAAGAGCAACATGTGCATAGAAAGGTAGGACTTCCATTTAAGGACCAACATATTTACAGCTGTGACATACAGGTTGCAAAAAAGCCGGGAAGAGATTTTTGATGTGCCGATTCCATGGCACAGGGAAAACTGATACAAAACTGATACACAAAACAACGCTGAATTCAAAACTTTGAGTTTTTAAATTTAAATTACTATAGAAGATTATTGCAAAAAAACGGAATGTTATGTATATATGGGGGATACAACCACCACAGCTCTGCAGATTTTGCAGTGAAGAGACAGAATCATTAGATCACTTGTTTTGATAGACGGGAGGGGTTGAAGGTAGCTGAAGTTTTGTTTTGATAGATGGGAGGGGTTGAAGGTAGCTGAAGGGTGGGATAAAAAATAAATAATAATAATAATAATAAAGAGATGACTAATGTACAATCACCATGTCCGTGTACCGTGTCTGTAAAAGGTATACTATGTGTTAGCTGGAAGTAGAAGCTTAAGTATTGTGGTCCATTAGGTTTCTCCAATTACCGGATGGGGGTAGTGTTTATATATATATATATATATACAAAAAATAAATAAATAAATAAATATATATATATATATATATATATATATATATATATATATATATATATATATATATATATATATATACAAAAAAAAATGTATATATATATATATATGGAGGATTGAAAATGATACAAACAATTACATTGATAGAACCCACAGTCTATCTGCAAAATTAAAGCTGATCTACTTCCTAAAAATAAAATAGTAAATAAAATGAAATAAAAAGACACCCAGAGAGAGTGAGCAAAAATCTAAAAAGATACCCATATATCATACCAGTGGAGACCCAAGTCACTTTAAATCGGAGGAAGGGCTCATTGTAATGGTTTGAAAGGAATGAATGAATTGGTATACCATTCCAGCCATTACTTTGGGCCATCCTCCTTTTACCAGCCTCCACTGTCTTACACTATACATATTATGAACAGGAACTGAGAGCATGTTAGGACTCTTATTGATCTTGTCAGGCCACATGTATCACAAATGTATAGTTGCCATGGCACCCTAGTAGCAGCCTAAGCAGAGAGCTCCTGTATATATGTACATTTCGTTATTAAGTGTTTTTAATGGTTGTTTTAAATCAGCTATTTTGTTTTTGATAACAATGAGTTGTTATGACATATCTGTTGGTTTTAACCCACAGATTTATAGATTGACTGGCAGGTCAACTCTTTTTGGCATGCCTAGCTAGCTGGCTAATGTTTTTGTTTAAATGATGCATCTGGACACAGTACCAGCTTTTTGTTTCACCTGGCTGCTGGTTCCTGATCTTCTGAGAACATCATTTGAGGAGTCACCTGAAGCTTGAGATGAATGGGAGATACACCAGAGGAATGCAGTGCTGAGGCAGAAGACCCGTAGTGAGGACGACTGGCTACTACTTTGAACTGTGTGTGGTGAGCTACACGCCTCAGGCTGGTTCCCAGAGTAGCCCACAACAAGATCGTCACCAGGCATTTTAATCAACCATCTCCCTGACCACCTTCCTCTGATCAAGCCACGAACTCTCCCTCTCCATCTTTGGACGACGCATGCACTCAAAGACTTGGCCACTATTGGTTGAGTTAGCTAGCTATAGCTAGGCTACTCATGATGTTGTATTGGTTGCGCTAGCTAGCTATAGCTAGGCTTCTCATGATGATGTATTGGTTGCGCTAGCTAGCTATAGCTAGGCTACTCATGATGATGTATTGCTTGTTTATTTTTTGCTTTTGAAGCTCTTTGAGATTTCTTTCTGTCATGAAAAGCTCTATAGAAGTTTAATAAATTATTATTATTATTATACTGAACAAAACCATAAACACAGCATGTAAAGTGTTGGTCCCATGTTTCATGAGCTGAAATAAAAGATCCCAGAAATGTTCCATACGCACAAAAACTTATTTCCCAAAAAGGTTTACATCCCTGTTGGTGAGCATTTCTCCTTTGCCAACATAATCCAGGTGTAGCATATCAAGAAGCTGATTAAACAGCATGATCATTACACAGGTGCACCTTGTGCTGGGGACTATCAAAGGCCACTCTAAAATGTGCAGTTTTGTCACTCAACACAATGCCACAGATGCAATTGGCATGCTGACTGCAGGAATATCCACTAGAGCTGTTGCCAGATAATTTTAAATTAATTTCTCTACCAGAAGCCGCCTCCAACTGTCACCACGTCCGCCGAAGTCGGTCCCTCTCCTTGTTCGGGCGGCGTTTGGCGGTCGACGTCACCGGTCTTCTAGCCATCGCCACTCCACCTTTCATTTTCCATTTGTTTTGTCTTGGTTTTCCGCACACCTGGTTCACATTCCCTCATCTGACTAAATGTATATTACCCTCTGTTCCCCCCATGTCTGTGTGTGGAATTGTTTGTTTGTTACGTGTGGTTCGCATCAGGCTAGTTTGGCCGGGTATGTGTTTGACCCGTATGTTTTGTTTATTGTGCCGTTTGTGTACTTTGGGCATTATCGCTGTTTTCCTTGGGCATGAATAAAGTGCGCCTGTTGTCACCCATCTCTGCTCTCCTGCACCTGACTTCAACCAGTTGCACACATCGTGACACCAACGTTGTTTTAGAGAATTTGGCAGTAAGTCTAACCGGACTCACAACCACAGACCACATGTAACCACACCAGCCCAAGACCTCCACATCCAGCTTCTTCACCGGGGTTATGATCTGAGACCAGCCACCCGGACAGCTGATGAAACTGTTGGTTTGCCGAAGAATTTCTGCACAAACTGTCAGAAACCGTCTAAGGGAAGCTCATCTGCATTCTCCTTGTCCTCACCAGGGTCTTTACCTGACTGCAGTTCGGCGTCGTAACAGACTTCAGTGGGCAATTGCTCATCTTCAATGTCCACTGGCACGCTGGAGAAGTGTGCTCTTCACGGATGAATCACGGTGTCAACTGTACCTGGCAGACGGCAGACAGAGTGATCCTTGATACCTTGATTAATCCGTGAAGAGCACACTTCTCCAGCATGCCAGTGGACATCGAAGGCAATTTGAATGCACAGAGATACTGTGACAAGATCCTGAGGCCCATTGTCGTGCCATTCATCCGCCGCCATCACCTTATGTTTCAGCATGATAATGCACAGCCCCATGTCGCAAGGATCTGTACACAATTCCTGGAAACTTCCATGGCCTGTATACTCACCAGACATGTCACCACCCATTGAGCAGGTTTGGGATGCTCTGGATCGATGTGTACGACAGCGTGGTCCAGTTCCTGCCAATATTAAGCAACTTCGCACAGCCATTGAAGAGGAGTGGGACAACATTCCACAGGCCATAATCAACAGCCTGATCAACTCTATGTGAAGGAGATGTGTCACGCTGCGTGAACCAAATGGTGGTCACACCAGATACTGACTGGTTTTCTGATCCACGGCCCTACTTTTTTTTAAAGGTATTTGTGACCAACAGATGCATATCTGTATTCTCAGTCATGTAAAATCCATAGATTAGGGCCTAATGAATTTATTTAAATTAATGGATTTCCTTAAATGATCTGTAACTACAATCTTTTAAATTGTTGCATGTTGCGTTTATATTTTTGTGTATAAATGTCCCCAGTAGGTCTAATCCCAGCCGTGTATTTAGAGAGTAGGGACATTGAGGTTTCTGCATTGTGATGCATTTACATGACACTGCAACATGCTATGGCAGCCATGTTAGCACCCCATTAACATTATATGGGAATATATTTAAATAATGCTATGTAACTGAAAATTCTACAACTTTCTAAATACATGGCTCGTGGTGTAATCATCTCCAGTCCAGTGCTTATTCTTCATCACAGCTCCATACAGTTGGATTAATTTAGTTTAGCCTTTGAAAACCTTTGAAATTCCTGGACAATAGATCAGGTTTGACCACATCGTGTTCATGGTCCACATCACATTCTTCTGCTGATAAATATGGGGCATATTTATCAGCAGAGAGAGAGAATGGTCTCATTGTTGTTGAAAGGGCCTGAATGTCGTCGGCCGGGCCTGAATGATGTGTTCCTTTGCTTAGCTGTAAAACGGAAACACATGTGAGGCTTATACCATTGTTAATACGCTGTAGCTAGAGCAGAATAGTGTCCAGATGCTGTGGACAAATGTCAAACAAACCTTCTCGCTCCATCTCGGAGCAGAAAAAAATGAATTATGTCATGTTTTGAAAGGCAGAGGCACAATTAGACTTGATGAATTGTTGCAAGGGGCTTGTAAGGAAGGGTATCCAATCACGACGTGTTCAAATGATAATTTAACTAATGATTGTCGAATTGATCAGTGATATGTAAAGACAGCAATCCATCTGCACTCGGATATCTAAATAATGTCTAATAAATACCTCGCGCCAAGTCAAATATCAAATCCAGACTGGCTTTTCAATCCATCCTGAATGAATTCCATGGCAGCCCTGGCATACTAATCTGTTAGGATATCTTTGTGTGAGGTATCGCACACTTCCAACCACATATCCATCCTGTTGGCTTGCTTCGTGGGTGTGTCCAACCTGTAAACGAGATAATGGATGGACAGAGTGATGAATAGAATGATAGATGGTTGGATTGGTTGTCCTTATCCTCTCTTTCTCCTGGTTCTAATATGAGGGCTGTCTGTGGTTGTGAAGCTGGCCTCTAAGCCTGCTATTACCTTTAAGTCTCTGTGGTTGAGATGTCACTAGTAATTAACTGATGCACTGCTTTATTAAAGACTGTTGTGCTTGTTGGCCAGTTTACACAAATGGCTATTTTTTATACCATATTTCCTTATGTTACTGATGTCAGCTCCTTCTGGCAGAGCTACAGCGTTAATGTCCTGGTAGAGGGTTGACGTTACACTACATTACAGTCATTTAGCATATGCCCTAACACAATGTGAGAGACTGACATTCAGTGTAGTTTAGTGTAGCTTATGTGTAGAAATCTGTAGTGTAATTAGGGATCAAACCCACAAACCTTAAGTAGTTAGCACTGTGGGCTAATCAACTAATCATTCTGGTTAGAGGGACAAAAGTCTCACCTATCCCTTCACTCCAGTCACTGTCCAGACACAGCATATTGGCCTTGTCCTTCAGCATAAAATCAGGTATTCTGTATGACAAACCTTGATGTTAACATCCTGACGTTACCTCAGATCTAATGGAACATGTGACATTACCTCAGATCTAATGCAACATCTGACATTACCTCAGATCTAATG
>NC_036866.1:3386695-3434220 GCF_002910315.2 Salvelinus sp. IW2-2015 | reverse complement strand
TGGGTACATCTGACATTACCTCAGAATCTAAGATGGACATCGTGAGACGTATTAATTCCTCAGATCTAATGGACAATCTGACATTACCTCAGTATTCTAGATCTGATTGAACATCTGACATTACCTCAGATCTAATGGTACATCTGACATATACCTCAGATCTATGGAACATCTGACATTACCTCAGTATCACAGCTCCGTTATTTGAATTACTTCAGATTAATGGAGATCTTCTTGGAGGTGTTCAGGTGATAACTTGATTCTAATGGAACATCTGACATTACCTCAGATCTAATGGAACATCTGACATTACCTCAGATCTAATGCAACATCTGATATTACCTCAGATCTAATGGTACATCTGACATTACCTCAGATCTAATGCAACATCTGATATTACCTCAGATCTAATGGTACATCTGACATCACCTCAAATGTAAAGGTACATCTGCAGAGTAAAGGAAACGACATGGTTTTTAGAATTCCTGCAATGCTCTGGCTTGGGTTGTACTACAGTCCACTATAACATTTTACGACAGTGTAACTCACTGTGCTGATGTATAGAACAGAGTAAAACTGATCTATTTGACAGACTACCTATCATTTTGATGTATATTACCTTGAGACCACTGCTAGCTACATAAACCCAGGGGTGGGATTAGAATTTGGACTTAGATTGGTAACTGACTAAAATCAGTGGGAATGCAGGAATTCAGCTCAGAAACATGTTTGACATGTAAAAATAATGATTGCACTTTAGGACCTCTGTTCCCACGCATTCTGCCCCAATTCCACCCCACATGATAGTCTGCAGTTTAATGTGTGTTCGCGTGCCCAGATACCATTGGCAGAGAGACAGGTTTTCACTTTTCACGTCTTGGCTTTACATTGGTATGCAAGATGTCCAAACAAACATTGAAATTCATGCATGACTCAAAGGAAAAACAAATCATATCTCTTCCACTCCAACATCCAATGAGGGCACTGCTCCCGCTCAATTGTATTTTCATTTTGTTCACTTTGTCTTCTTGACCACTTGTATTGTACAGTAACCCTGTCTCTCTGTTTGATTGACAGCTGAGGCCGTTCCCCCACCTGGAGCAGGACGTCCTGAGTGAGTGTCTGTCGGTGCAGCACTTGCACGGCTCCGCCCCCTCCCAGCACCAGCACCTGAACTGCCCTACCCCCTCGCAGCAGCACCTGTTCAATGGGAAAGACGGCCGCTCCCCCGGACTGGGACAAGACATCTTCACAGGTGCACACCGGAGGTCACTCTATCCCCTAACCACTAACCTCTGGCCTCTAACCTTTAACCCCAGATCCTAGTACTTCAGGTAGAATTTGCCTGTAGTGGCAGATTTAGGATCAGTTTAGCCTTTCCAATTCTTAACCGTAATCATTAAGGAGGGAAATGCAAGACTGACCCTAGGTCAGTGTGTAGGTGCAACTTCATCCTACTCTGACCACATATGTGACCAATCCACCAACACACTGATCTACAGTTGAAGTCTACACGGTCCCGTGTAGCTCAGTTGGTAGAGCATGGCGCTTGCAACGCCAGGGTTGTGGGTTCATTCCCCACGGGGGGACCAGGATGAATATGTATGAACTTTCCAATTTGTAAGTCGCTCTGGATAAGAGCGTCTGCTAAATGACTTAAATGTAAATGTAAGTCGGAAGTTTACATACACCATAGCCAAATACATTTAAACTAAGTTTCTGACATTTAATCCTAGTAAAAATTCCCTGTCTTAGTTCAGTTAGAATCACCACTTTATTTTAAGAATGTGTAATGTCAGAATAATAGTAGAGAGAATTATTTAATTTCAGCTTTTATTTCTTTCATCACATTCCCAGTGGGTCAGAAGTTTACATACACTCAATTAGTATTTGGTAGGATTGCCTTTAAAATTGTTTAACTTGGGTCAAACATTTCGGGTATCCTTCCACAAGCTTCCCACAATAAGTTGGGTGAATTTTGGCCCATTCCTCCTGACAGAGCTGGTGTAACTGAGTCAGGTTTGTAGGCTCCTTGCTCGATCACTTTTTCAGTATCCTTGCCGAAAATTTTCTATAGGATTGCAGGTCAGGGCTTTGTGATTGCCAATGCCAATACCTTGACTTGTTGTCCTTAAGCCATACAATTTGGAAGTATTGCTCTGGGGTCTTGTCCATTTGGCAAGACCGCATAGTTGCGCTGTTTAACTTGTACTGATGTCTGTGACTGATGTGGTGAACTTCGAATAATCCAAACATCGAATTTTCAGGTACTCGCTGAATCGATGCCCATCGTATTTATGAAGTGGCACACAGCCCTGTAAATTGTAGAGCACAACATGAAGAGTGTAGCACCGTGCTTGCGCTGTGTGTTTGTGTATGGATGTTCTTCGCGCTTGCAAGGGCTGCCCCTTTTTCTCCAACATACAATGGGTCATTTTGGCCAAACAGTCTTATTTTTGTTTCATCCACCAGAGGACATTTCTCCAAAAAGTACGATCTTTGCCCCATGTGCAGTTTGCAGAACGTAGTCTGCTTTTTTTAGGCGGTTTTTGGAGCAAGTGGCTTCTTCTTGCTGAGGCGGCCTTTCAGGTTGTATAGTCGAGTATAGGCACCTGGCGTTTTACTGTAGATATAGATACTTTTGTACCTGTTTTCTCCAGAATCTTCACAAGGTCCTTTGCTGTTGTTCTGGGATTGATTTGCACTTTTCGCACCAAAGTACGTTCATCTCTAGGAGACAGAACGCGTCTCCTTCCTGAGCGGTATGACGGCTGCGTGGTCCCATGGTGTTTATATTTGCGTAGTATTGTTTGTACAGATGAATGTGGTACCTTCAGGCTTTTGGAAATTGCTACCAAGGAGCTGATTTCTTTTGATTTTCCCATGATGTCAAGCAAAGAGGCACTGAGTTTGAAGGTAGGCCTTGAAATACATCCACAGTGTCACGTTCCTGACCTGTTTTCTGTTTATTTTGTATGTGTTAGTCGGTCAGGGCGTGAGTTTGGGTGGGCAGTCTATGTTATGTGTTTCTATGTTGGTTAATGGGTGACCTGATATGGTTCTCAATTAGAGGCAGGTGGTTTACGTTTCCTCTGATTGAGAMCCATATTAAGGTAGGTGGTTTCACATTGTTTGTTGTGGGTGGTTGTCTCCTGTGTCTGTGTCTATGTTGCGCCACACGGGACTGTTTCGGTTGGTTTGTCCGTTCGTTCGTTTTGTGTAGTCATTTTTCCTGTTCGTGCGTTCTTCGTTACATGTAAGTTCTTACGTCCAGGTCTGTCTACATCGGTTTTGTTATTTTGTTTATATTCAAGTATAGTTCGTTTTTTGTCTTGTTAAATAAATATCATGTCTAACTACCACGCTGCGTTTTGGTCATCCGATCCTTCTCGCCTCTCCTCGTCTGAGGAGGAGGACGAGGTAGAAGATCGTAACACACAGGTACACCTCCAATTGATTCAAATTATGTCAATTAGCCTATCAGAAGCTTTTAAAGCCATGACATCATTTTCTGGAATTTTCCAAGCTGTATAAAGGCACAATCAACTAAGTGTAGGTAAACTTCTGACCCACTGGAATTGTGATACAGTGAATTCTAAGTGAAATAATCTGTCTGTAAACAATTGTTGAAAAAATTACTTGTGTCAAGCACAAAGTAGATGTCCTAACCGACTTGCCAAAACTATAGTTTGCTTACAAGAAATTTGCGGAGTGGTTGAAAAACGAGTTTTAATGACTCCAACCTAAGTGTATGTAAACTTCCGACTTCAACTGTATCTTTCATACTACAGTAAACTTTGACATTTGAAATGATGGCAGACACTGTCCCAGCACTGATTTCCTGTTATGAAGACAATATTGGCCTGAGTGTGTTAAACTCAATCTCATGATGAATTTGATACTGATACTAATTAATTAGACCTGATTCGGTTTAGAAACAAGTCCTCTGTGTTTTACAGGAAAATGTTATCTCCACTTTCCCTGGATCAGACTATTTTCCATTTGAAAAGACTGGGTGTAAATTAAACTGAGAAGTACAATATTAGTAAAGAACATCTGCAAAAAACGAACAATTGTGATTTGCAAATAAAACTGACCTCCGATTCACATTCAAAAAGTGCTGACTTTTTTATTAAACTTGGAAATCTCTGAGATCCTATAGACTATAGTAGTAAGCCGGTGACTTGTGAAAGAGAGGTTGATGACCAGGAAGAAATATAGTGGTACTATGGAGGAAAGGAGAGATGCCCTGCAGTGTTCACAATTTATGGACACATCTGCCATTGTTTGCTAAGTTAGTCCAATCCAGACGCCCCATCGTTCTCTCTTATTGTTACGGGAACACATTGCACACTTACTGGGGGGACTATAAAAGCTCAAGTTGTTTTTGATTATTGAATCGATACTTTCAATCTTGGCTTCTTTCCTTCCCTCTACCTTGAGTGGATGTGTTGCAAATGGTTTCTAGGCAAGAGCTTTTGTGTTGGTGTGGCCGTATTAGTTGATTAAGAGGCGTTCGACAACGCTGTGTTTGTTAGGGTTGAAGAAGAAGTGATGAGTCTTCACCTTCGCATGTGTTGGACTTTGTTCTCTGAGGGAGGATAGTCAGCAGGATTGGCAAAGTAGGAGACTCTACGATGTTAACACTTTTAGAGCTGACAGTGAGTAACACTTCTAGAGCTGGCAGTGAGTAACACTTTTAGAGCTGGCAGTGCGTGAGTGTGTAGAGTCCTGTGAGTGTGCATCTCCTCCCTTAAGGCTGTCTCATCGTTGCCGGTGATCAGGCCTTCCACCGTTGTGTCGTCAGAAAATTTGATGATGATGTTGGAGTCATGCATGGCCATGTAGTCATGGGTGAACAGGGAGTACAGGAGAGGACTAAGCACACATCCCTGTGGGGCCCCGTGTTGAGTGTCAGCATGACGGAGGGGATGTTGCCTACCCTCACCACCTGGGGTCGGCCTGTCAGGATGTCCAGGTTCAGTTGCATAGCGATGTGTTCAGTCCCAGGGTCCTAAGCTTGTTGATGAACTTGGATGGGACAATGGTGTTGAACGCTGAGCTGTAGTCAATGAACAGCATTCTCACATAGCTATTCCTCTTATCTAGGTGGTTGAGGGCAGTGTGGAGTACAATTGAGATTGCGTCGTCTATGGATCTGTTGGGGCGGTATGCAAATTGGAGTGGGTCTAGGGTGGCTGGGATGGTGGAGTTAACGTGTGCCATAACCAGCCTCTCAAAGCACTTCATGATTACAGATGTGAGTGCTACAGGGCTGTAGTCATTGTGGCATGAAGCATTAGAGTTCTTGGGAACAGGAATGATGGTGGTCAGCTTGAGACATGTGGGGATTACAGACTGGTACAAGGAGAGGTTGAAATTACCGTGACTATGCCTGCCAGTTGATTTGCGCATGCTCTGAGAACGCGCCCTGGAATATTGTTCGGCCCTGCGGCCTTGCGAGTGTTGATCTGATTAAAGACCTTACTCACGTTGTCCTCGGAGATCGAGATCACCCAGTCCTCTGGTTCGGCGGGGGCCCTCACGCACAGTACTGTGTTGTTATTGTCAAAGCGTGCATAAAATGCATGAGTTTGTCTAGAAGAGAGGGATCATTTGGCGTATCACAGCTGGGACTTCCTTTGTAATCCGTAATAGACTGTAGCCCCTGCCACATGCGGCTGGCGGTGGAGCCTGTGTAATATGATTCCACCTTATTCCTATATTGTCCTTTTGTTCATTTGATGACTCTACAGAGGTCATAGCGGGACTTCTTGTACTTGTTCCTGTTTTCATATGCAGCCTCAGGGTTGTCTGTGATAGCCCTGCGTGCTGTAGCCCAATCCTTTAGTTTAGAGCCAACCTCTGTGTTAATCCAGGGCTTTTGATTGGGGAGGCAGCGAACCTTCACTGTGCGGACAATGTCGCTGATGCATTTCCTTATGAAGCTAGTGACGGCTGTGGTTAGCTCGTCAATTTTATCGGCAGTGTCTTCAGAACATATTCCAATCAACACTAGCAAAGCAGTCTGTAGCATAATCTCTGATTCTGATGTCCATTTCTCAACAGAGCGAGTCACACTTACTTCCTGTTTGAGCTTCTGCTTGTAGACAGGAAGCATGAGCATGGAGTCATGATCTGATTTGCCAAATGGCGGACGAGGGAGGGCCTTGTATGCTTGTTTGTGAGTAAAGTAACAGTGGTCTCAGACTTTATCGCCCCTAGTGGCGAAGGAGACGTGTTGATGAAAGTTGGGCATCACGTGTTTTAATGACGTGGAATTAAAATCTCCGGCCACAAGAAAGGCAGCCTTCGGGTTCACGTTTTTCTGCTTGTTTATAGCCTCATACAGTTTGTTAAATGCCAGCCTGTTATATTTCTTGTCCTGAGGTAGAATGTAGACAACAGTCACGATAACAGCTGAAAACTCCCTCGCGAGGTATGAAGGGTCGACATTTTACCATCAGGTATTCCAAGACCGGTGAACAATGAGTCGAGACTTCCACTGCGCTCGAGTCAGCACACTATTTGTTGTCGATGAAGAGACAACCCTCTCCCCCTCTCGATTTCCTTAATCATTTACTGATTTTGTATTAATAATTTCTTTACAACACATTCAACATATCACACTAACCAAACAACAACAAACAAAAAAACACATGTAAACGCATGACACCATTTTTCTCTCTCCTATTTTGACTTATTCACATTTTAATACTTTCCTTTTCTTTGCACAATTTCATCCTAAAAAACATTTGAAATACAAATGTTGCATATATGGATTGTCCTGCAACAGAATTTTAAGAACAATAAATAAATAGGTAATTAATATTATTATTTCTCATTATCTACATTATTTGTATAAATGTACACTACCGGTCAAAACTTTTAGAACACCTACTTATTCATTGTAGAATAATAGTGAAGACATCAAAACTATGAAATAACACATATGGTATCATGTAGAATTTATCACTATAGCTCCCGAGCTACCCTTTGCCTTGATGACAGCTTTGCACACTCTTGGCATTCTCTCAACCAGCTTCATGAGGTAGTCACCTGGAATGCATTTCAATTAACAGGTGTGCCTTCTTAAAAGTTAATTTGTGGAATTTATTTCCTTCTTAATGCATTTGAGCCAATCAGTTCTGTTGTGACAAGGTATGGGGGTATACAGAATATAACCCTATTTGATAAAAGACCAAGACCATAAGCATAAGCAAGACCATAAGCAAGACCATAAGCAAAGAGAAACGACAGTCCATCATTACTTTAAGACATGAAGGTCAGTCAATGTGGAAAATTTCCAAAACTTTTCAAGTTTCTTCAAGTGCAGTCGAAAAAACCATCAAGCGCTGTGATGAAACTGGCTCTCATGAGGACCGCCACAGGAAAAGAAGACCCAGAGTTACCTCTGCTGCAGAGGATAAGTTCATTAGAGTTAACTGCACCTAAGATTGCAGCCCAAATAAATGCTTCACAGAGTTCAAGTAACGGACACATCTCAACATCAACTGTTCAGAGGAGACTGCGTGAATCAGGCCTTCATGGTTAAATTGCTGCAAAGAAACCACTACTAAAGGACACCAATAAGAAGAAGAGACTTGCTTGGGCCAAGAAACACGAGCAATGGACATTAGACCAGTGGAAATTTCTCCTTTGGTCTGGAGTCTAAATTTAATATTTTTGGTTCCAACCGCCGTGTCTTTGTGAGACGCGGTATACGTGAACGGATGATCTCCGCATCGGTATTTCCTACCGTAAAGTATGGAGGAAGAGGTTTTATGGTGTGGGGGTGCTTTGCTGGTAACACTGTCTGTGATTTATTTAGAATTCAAAGGCACACTTAACCAGCATGGCTACAACAGCATTCTGCAGCGATATGCCATCTCATCTGGTTTGCGCTTAGTGGGACTATCATTTGTTTTTCAACAGGACAATGACACAACACACCTCCAGGCTGTGTAAGGGATATTTTACCAAGAKGGAGAGTGATGGAATGCTGCAACAGATGACCTGGCCTCCACAATCACCAGACCTCAACCAAATTCAGATGGTTTGGGATGAGTCGGACTGCAGAGTAAAGGAAAAGCAGCCAACAAGTGCTCAGCATATGTGGGAACTCCTTCAAGACTGTTGGGAAAGCATTCCAGGTGACTACCCCATGAAGCTGGTTGAGAGAATGCCAAGAGTGTGCTAAGCTGTCATCAAGGCAAAGGCTAGCTACTTTGAAGAATATTAAATATATTTTGATTTGTTTAACACTTTTTTGTTAATACATGATTCCATATGTGTTATTTCATAGTTTTGATGTCTTCACTATTATTCTACAATGTAGAAAATAGTAACAATAAAGAAAAACCCTTGAATGAGTAGGTGTGTCCAAACTTTTGACTGGTAGTGTACAGTCGTGGCCAAAAGTTTTGAGAATGACGCAAATATTAATTTCCACAAAGTTTGCTGCTTCAGTGTCTTTAGATATTTTTGTCAGATGTTACTATGGAATACTGAAGTATAATTACAATTATTTCATAAGTGTCAAAGGCTTTTATTGACAATTACATGAAGTTGATGCAAAGAGTCAATATTTGCAGTGTTGACCCTTCTTTTTCAAGACCTCTGCAATCCGCCCTGCCATGCTGTCAATTAACTTCTGGGCCACATCCTGACTGATGGCAGCCCATTCTTGCATAATCAATGCTTGGAGTTTGTCAGAATTTGTGGGGTTTTGTTTGTACACCCGCCTCTTGAGGATTGACCACAAGTTCTCAATTGGATTAAGGTCTGGGGAGTTTCCTGGCCATGGACCCAAAATATCAATGTTTTGTTCCCCGAGCCACTTAGTTATCACTTTTGCCTTACGGCAAGGTGCTCCATCATGCTGGAAAAGGCATTGTTCGTCATCAAACTGTTCCTGGATGGTTGGGAGAAGTTGCTCTTGGAGGATGTGTTGGTACCATTCTTTAAGGTGCAATCTTACTGACAGCAATATCCTTGCCTGTGAAGCCCTTTTTGTGCAAAGCAATGATGACGGCACATGTTTCCTTGGGGGTAACCATGGTTGACAGAGGAAGAACAATGATTCAAAGCACCACCCATCTTTTGAAGCTTCCATCTTTTGAAGCTTCAATCAGCATGACAGAGTGATCTCCAGCCTTGTCTTCGTCAACACTCACACCTGTGTTAATGAGAGAATCACTGACATGATGTCAGCTGGTCCTTTTGTGGCAGGGCTGAAATGCAGTGGAAATGTTTTTTGGGGATTCAGTTCATTTGCATGGCAAAGAGGGACTTTGCAATTAATTGCAATTCATCTAATCATTCTGGAGTATATGCAAATTGCCATCATACAAACTGAGGAAGCAGACTTTGTGAAAATGTATATTTGTGTCATTCTCAAAACTTTTGTCCACGACTGTATATACTAGGCGGTGTCAGAGCACAAAAAATTGTCAAAGACTCCAGTCACCCAAGTCATAGACTGTTCTCTCTGCTACCACACGGCAAGCGGTACTGGAGTGCCAAATCTAGGCCCAAAAGGCTCCTTAACAGCTTCTACTCCCAAGCCATAAGAAGACTGCTGAACAATTAATCAAATGGCCACCCGGACTACCCCCTGTATATAGCCTCATTATCGTTATTTTATAGTGTTATTTTTTATTTATTTTTTATGTAATATATTTTTTATATTATTATTTATAAATGTTTTACTTTAGTTTATTTAGTAGATATTTTCTTAACTCTGTTTTCTTAAAACACCATTGTTGGTTAAGGACTTGTGAGTTAGCATTTCACAATAAGGTCTACTACACCTGCTGTATTCGGCACGTGGCAAATACAATTTGATTTGATTTGAACATCAGATCGGCAGTTATTTACCCCAATTCTGGCTTCAACTTTGACTTAAACTCAACTGTCCTGGGCTCTTTCTGTAATTCCAACCCAATTTTTGGGGTATCCAAGAGGAAACCATGGTGTTACAGAGGCAGGAGAGGGCTAGAAGCTATTGTGAATTCCATGAAAGTAGACGATGTGAGATGGTCCTCCCGCTTTTTAACATTCAGAATGTAAACAATATAAATGACAATGGCTCCAACTACAAACTAAGCCTCTTAATGTCCCGAAATCCTTCTATAATAAGATCAATGAAATGATCCCTACATTTAAATGGAATTCAAAGCAATCCCCACATCACCTTAGAGAAATTAATTATGTCAAAATATAAAGGAAGCATGGCACTTCCAGATATTAAAACATATTACATATCATATGTAACAAGAAAAATGTGGCACTGGAATTACCCAGCAAAATAACACCCCTCTTAGTTAGCAATTGAAGGGAAAAATGTCCCACCACTTGCTACTTAGATTGATAGCATACGGAATACTACCTGAATATCTGAAAGACTATCCAAAAATATCTGCTTCTTGGAATGTTCTTAAAATTGTTGGAAATAAATTAGAAATCTCCTTTTGCACCTCCTTTCAAACAAATATCTGGAGTAATTCACACATTAATTAATCACAGACTGGTATTGTGGAGATTGGCTACAGATGGGAGTTTGGACCGTGTCCGATTTGTATAAAGATGGTCAAATTATGGGTCTGAATGAACTAAAGGATATGACCAGCTTTACCAACCATTTTAGAATAATTCAGATTGTACAGGCAGTCAAGTCAGTAGATAGAACAATTACATTTAAACATGATTTGAACAAATTGGAAAGTTTCATAAAGCATGTCCGTTCCAAAAAACACCTGGCTTCTAGAGTGTATAAAGTCTTAAAACTAGAAAACAAGGGGGCTACACCTTCCCTTAAGAGAGAAATGGAGTAAAGATTTGAAGATGAAAATACAATAAATTGAATGGAAAAATATGTGCCTAAAACACAAATGGTTCAATATAATACGGAAGTTTACATACACCTTAGCCAAATACATTTAAACTCAGTTTTTCACAATTCCTGACATTTAATCCTAGTAAAAATTCCCTGTCTTAGGTTAGTTAGGATCACCACTTTATTTTAAGAATGTGAAATGTCAGAATAATAGTAGAGAGAATTATTTATTTCAGCTTTTATTTCTGTCATCACATTCCCAGTGGGTTCAGAAGTTTACATACACTCAATTAGTATTTGGTAGCATTACCTTTAAATTGTTTAACTTGGATCAAACGTTTAGGGTAGCCTTCCACAACCTTCCCACAATAAGTTGGGTGAATTTTGGCCCATTCCTCCTGACATATTTGTAGGCGTCATTGCTCGCACACCTTTTTCAGTTCTGCCCACACATTTTCTGTAGGATGAGGTCAGGGCTTTGTGATGGCCACTCCAATACCTTGACTTTGTTGTCCTTAAGCCATTTTGCCACAACTTTGGAAGTATGCTTGGGGTCATTGTCCATTTGGAGACCCATTTCTGACCAAGCTTTAAGTTCCTGACTGATGTCTTGAGATGTTGCTTCAATATATCCACATCATTTTACTCTCCTCATGATGCCATCTATTTTGTGAAGTGCACCAGTCCATCCTGCAGCAAAGCATCCCACCACATGATGCTGCCACTCCCGTGCTTCACGGTTGGGATGGTGTTCTTCGGCTTGCAAGCATCCCCCTTTTCCTCCAAACATAACGATGGTCATTATGGCCAAACAGTTCTATTTTGTTTCATCAGACCAGAGGACATTTCTCCATAAAGTACGATCTTTGTCCCCATGTGCAGTGCAAACCGTAGTCTGGCTTTTTTATGGTGGTTTTGGAGCAGTGGCTTCTTCCTTGCTGAGCGGCCTTTCAGGTTATGTCGATATAGATACTTTTGTACCTGTTTTCTCCAGCATCTTCACAAGGTCCTTTGCTGTTGTTCTGGGATTGATTTGCACTTTTCGCACCAAAGTACGTTCATCTCTAGGAGACAGAATGCGTCTCTTTCCTGAGCGGTATGACGGCTGCGTGGTCCCATGGTGTTTATATTTGCGTAGTATTGCTTGTACAGATGAACGTGGTACCTTCAGGCTTTTGGAAATTGCTCCCAAGGAGCTGATTTCTTTTGGATTTCCCCATGATGTCAAGCAAAGAGGCACTGAGTTTGAAGGTAGGCCTTGAAATACATCCACAGGTACACCTCCAATTGATTCAAATGATGTCAATTAGCCTATCAGAAGCTTTTAAAGCCATGACATCATTTTCTGGAATTTTCCAAGCTGTATAAAGGCACACTCAACTAAGTGTAGGTAAACTTCTGACCCACTGGAATTGTGATACAGTGAATTATAATTGAAATAATCTGTCTGTAAACAGCTGTTGGAAAAATGACCTGTGTCATGCACAATGTAGATGTCCTAACCGACTTGCAAAAACTATAGTTTGTTAACAAGACATTTATGGAGTGGTTGAAAAACGAGTTTTAATGACTCCAACCAAAGTGTATGTAAACTTTCGACTTCAACTGTATATTTAATAGTACTTACTGGATTCCATCTAAAATGTACAAGGCAAAAATGACAACCGATAGCAAATGTTGAAGATGTACAGTGCATTCGGAAAGTATTCAAACCCCTTGACTTTTTTTCACATTTTGTTACGTTACAGCCTTATTCTATAATCGATTAAATTGTTTTTTTCCCTCATCAATCTACACACAATAACCCATAATGACAAAGCAAAAACAGGTTTTTAGAATTTTTTCCTATGTATAAAAAAAACTGTGGCCTAGAGTTTTTTACACTATGGTTGCACATGTGACATGCTTGTAGAAATTAGGTAAAACGGATTTAAGTTTGCCTGCATTAAAGTTCCTGGCCACTAGGAGCGGCGCTTCTGTATGAGAATTTTCTTGTTTGCTTGAGTGTAGTATTAGTACCGGCATCAGTTTTATGTGGTAAATAGACAGCTACAAAAAWTTTTTTGATGAAAACTCTCTTGGTAGATAGTGTGGTCTACAGGTTATCATGAGGTACTCTACCTCCGGTCGAGCAATACCTGGAGGCTACCTTAATAGTAGACATCACGCATCAGCTGTTATTGACACATAGACACACACACCCAGCCCTCGTCTTACCGAACATAGCTGTTCTGTCCTGCCGATGCACAGAAAACCCAGCCAACTTTATATTATACATATTTCAGCCATGTCTTAGTGAAACATAAGATATTATAGTTTTTAATGTCCTGTTGGTAGAAAAGTCTCGAACGGATCTCATCCAGTTTATTATCCAGTGAATGCACGTTGGCCAATAGAACGGATGTTATAGGCGGGTTCAAAGGTTATTGTCGGTTATAAGTTTGTTTGATAGGCCCAATCTTACTCAGGAAAATGTCTTTCTTCTTTTTAGGACCTGAATTATTGTTTTTCCGGAAACACTGCTAGATCACATAACTTCAACTGCTTCAAGTCCATAGGTCCATGTCATTATGACAGGCTACAAGTCTGGCTATGCCACCAAGTGTCATCTACAAACACCAACATAACCCTTCAGAACCCTCATAGAACCCCCTACAAATTCACAGAGAATCCTGACAGAACTCACACAGAACACTTTCAGAATCATCACAGATCCTTGTTAGAACCGTCACAATCAAACATTTCTCAGGTCCGTCACTGAACCCTCTCAGAACCCACATAAAAACCCCATATAGAATCCTCACAGAATGCTCCCAGAACCATCCCCAAACGCCAAGGGAACCCCTGCGCCGCTGAGCCGAGCGATGAAATTGAAGWAATCACAGCCATTATTTGTAGAATGTTTTCTGGTCTGATAGCAGATGTTGGGGCTGAAGGGGAAACCGTTTAAGGTCTGTGATTGATGATTTGGGGGTAATGAATCAAGCTTGTAACCATTTCAAAGAGCTGTCAGACAGGCCCTTCTTCCACTTGAGCACAGCTGGGGGAACAGTACTGCAGAAACCAGGAGCAGTCCTCTCCTCAGTCCTCTCCTCACCGCCTCACTTCCCCTGGACACTGGGAAAGACATTACAGACAGGACAGTGAGGAGAGATTTACAGTACAGGAGGAGCAGTGGGGAGCAGAGGGGGCTGCTGACTGGAGTCTCTTGCCCCTCTTAGGCAACCTGAGAGCCCCAGGACGGAACTCAGCTGACCCCTGGCCAGAGCTGAGCTGAGCTCTTTCAAGTGGAGCTCTCAGCAGAGCATTCAGCTGTCATTGGGATTTTCATGAGCCTCTCTCTCACTGTTACATTGGTGATGTGAATCACCGTCCAACAGGTTTTCTGATGCTCAAACCGCAACGTCAGACACATTTAGACTTCTACAAATACTAATGGGCTGGCACACACACCTGCACACACACACATGCGCACACACACCCACACACAAATCACAAGCCACAGAGCCTGCTCTCTCACCTCCACTCAAGTCTTATAAAATCTTCTCATGAAGTCTCAATACTATTCTTTGTAAGAAATAGCATTGTATTCAATAACGAAACATTTCAAGTGGAACTGACAGAGTTTTAATTACTTTGCAGTTATGAAACAAACAGACCATCATAAGAACAGTCATGAATATCACATTCCCAGTTTATGCTTCAAAACCAACTTTATAAGAGGTTTTAAAAATAGGTTCTATTTAACTAAAAATTCCATGACGTACACTAAGACATTGTTGGCAGAATAGTTGGATGCAGTTCAATGCATGATTAATATAATTCACCAATACATTTCTTTGTAGTCCCAAAAATATTGCTATTAGGTTGTAAATCACAGCTGTCCTGGTACATTGTTTGCTGCCTCCACCCATTCAGGATGCACTGGTTCTGTTTAAATGACTCAATATTTTGAACAGAAATGGACACATGTAACTAAGGCTGGGAATGTCAATACAATCAAACTAGCAAGGGCAATGATCAAAAGTCAGTCATAACGTAGCTAATAGGGCTGGCACACACACAAGCAAGTATAAAGTCAATGGTTGATTCATCTACTTTATGAAATTACAGCCTGATGCGCTCGCTCGGATTGGTGAATTGAACTTCAATTYCGCTGCTTTCTTGTGTCCGGTTTACAGCGCGCAGCGAATGAAAAGTGTACGGACACATGCCACAGGCCTAGCTAGGTTAATAAAATGTTGCAGTCTGGCTTCAGTTTTTAAGCTTCACAATGAATAACCAAAAACCTAAACCTGCAACAAAACGCCATGCAAAGAAGAAACATGTAGGCCTATTACAGCAACATTTGAACAGTAGGCTAGCTATTCAACTACAATACATTTTGAGTGCACCATACAACAATGCTGTATTCAACCGCACCAGTGATACATGCAGAGGGTGGTGCGGTCTGCCCAACGCATCACCGGGGGCAAACTACCTACCTTCCAGGACACCTAAAGCACCCGATGTCACAGGAAGGCAAAAAACAGGCAACGGCCTGTTCACCCCGCTATCATCCAGAAGGCGTGGTCAGTACAGGTGCATCAATGCTGGGACCGAGAGACTGAAAAACAGCATCTATATCAAGGCCATCAGACTTAAATATTTTTCGATCTAATATGTATTGTAATGAAACAGGCAGGGAGCAGGTCTCGAACCCTCGACCTCCTAGCCCGAGGTCCGGCGCGCTATCGACTGTGCCGCAAAAGCATGCTCAAGCGGCAGAGTCGATTTCCGCGCTTATAAACCCAGGGTCGTTACACTACTCCCTCCTTTCAAAGAGCGCGTCCTCGCGCTAGCTTGCGACTTTACGTCTTACAGGAACGCGCTCACCGGCCAAGCACACGCACTGTCGTGGATGCGAGGTCCGATCACTTCTGACACCAGTGTAAAAAACAGGCAGGGAGCAGGTCTCGAACCCTCGACCTCCTAGCCCGAGGTCCGGCGCGCTATCGACTGTGCCGCAAAAGCATGCTCAAGCGGCAGAGTCGATTTCCGCGCTTATAAACCCAGGGTCGTTACACTATATATTCCTTAATTCCATCATTTTAATTTTAGATGTGTGTATTGTTGTGAGTTGTTAGATACTACTGCACTGTTGGAGCTAGGAACACAACAATTTCGCTACACCCGCAATAACGTCTGCTAAATATGTGTATGGGACCAATACAATGTGATAAGTGGACATTATAAAGAGCCATATTTTTCCCTAATAAAACAATGGCCAGTTTGGTTCGCAGTTGCACGTTTTTTGTAAACACATATGTTATGTCTATTTTTTTCAATATGGCTTGTGTGCTGATTGAGTTTGACAGCCCTAGGCTAGCGTACCAATTTATGTAGCTAGCTATTTATTTAGCAAGCTAAAAGCGCGGAGCCTAACGTTAGCTAGCTAGCTGCTGGGAGTATGCCATGTCATTGAAGGAATGAGTGAGTGACCGACTTTTCGCCTCATACAATGCATTCGGAAAGTATTCAGACCCCTTGACTTTTTCCACATTTTGTTACGTTACAGCCTTATTCTAAAATTGATTAAATTTAAAAAAAAAAGCCTCATCAATCTACACAAAATACCCATAATGACACAGTCAAAACAGGTTTTTAGAAATTGTACCAAATGTATAAATGTAAAAAATAAAATAAAAATAAATAATAATCCTTATTTACATAAGTATTCAGACACTTCGCCATGAGACTCGAAATTAAGTTCAGGTCCATCCTGTTTCCAATGATCATCCTTGAGATGTCCTACAACTTCATTGGAGTCAACCTGTAGTAAATTCAATTGATTGGACATGATTTTGAAAGGCACACACCTGTCTATATAAGGTCCCACAGTTGACAGTGCATGTCAGAGCATAAACCAAGCCATGAGGTCGAAGGAATTGTCCGTAGAGCGCCGAGACAGGATTGTGTTGAGGCACAGATCAGGGGAAGGGTACCAAAAAATGTCTGCAGCATTGAAGGTCCCCAACAACACAGTGGAAGAAGTTTGGAATCACCAAGACTCTTCCTAGAGCTGGCCACCCGGCCAAACTGAGCAATCGGGAGAAGGGCCTTGGTCAGGGAGGTGACCAAGAACCCGATGGTCACTCTGACAAAGTTCCTCTGTGGAAATGGGAGAACCTTCCAGAAGGACAACCATCTCTGCAGCACTCCACCAATCAGGCCTTTATTGTGGAGTGGCCAGACGGAAGCCCTCATCCTTTATAAAACCCTCTTAGGCCTCACCCCCCCGCATCTGAGAAACKTACTGCAGTCCTCATCCTCCACATACAACACCAGTTCTGCCAGTCACATTCTGTTAAAGGTCCCCAAAGCACACATATCCCTGGGTCGCTCCTCTTTTCAGTTCGCTGCAGCTAGCGACTGGTACGAGCTGCAAAAAACACTCAAACTGGACAGTTTTATCTCCATCTCTTCATTCAAAGACTCAATCATGGACACTTACTGACAGTTGTGGCATAGTCATTTACAACAATAACAATGTCTACACTGTATTTCTGATCAATTTGATGTTATTTTAATTTACCAAAAATTTGCTTTTCTTTCAAAAACAAAGGATATTTCTAAGTGACCCCAAACTTTTCAACAGTAGTGTGTATATAAATATGTGTGTGTGTGTGTGTGTGTGTAAATATTTATTTTTATTGTGTTGTTTAGTAATAAGTACTACAACATTTGTTTTTTTGTGTTTTGGTCGTTTCTGTTTTGTTTCAGGTTCGTGGTGGAACCCTGTTCTTAGAGGGGGGGTGATGTCCCTCCCACTCTGTCTGCTGGGTTCTCCTGTTTGGTAGTCTGCTTGTTGCAGAGCTGGGGAAGATGTCAGCTGATGTGGTACACCTGGGCAGGCTTGACCTGCAGGCTATAAAGGGTAGCACATCAGCCAACTCTCTCTCTTCCCTGACTGGCAGGCTGGCTTCCACCACCTTTTGGTTTTTGTTTTGTTTTCACCATACAACACCCTCTCCACTCATCCACACACTGCACATACTACTGATCCTACAGACGTCCACAGCTGATGTTACATTTTTGTACTTATTACTATTTAGTTTAATAAATGTATTCCTTTTTACATTTAAGTAATGCGTGGTCTCCCTTTGTTGTTATGAACTATAAGCCAGGTCATAACACTATAGAATGACTTATTATATGTCATTCCCAAACATTCTATGAATTTATGAAAACGTGAAAATGACCATATGTAAGTGCTCGCTTCTCAGAAATTGTAAAAAATATTTTTAAAAGTGTCACATTCTTCCTGGGGGTGTATATGAACAGATTTTAATAAGATTTCATGTTGCTAAAACGCTGTCAGTTCCACTTTAAAGGACAATCAAGGCCAACCCCGTTGGCAGCATAAATAATGTACTGTACTGTAAATCACAAACAGCACAAAACAGAACATTCTATTTTTCAAAACCCTCTCTGATTGGATGATCAGTTGTCAAAACAAAAGCTTGTTGCTATGAAAATCCATTTAATTTGGTCAAAGGGAACATGGCTGAGCAAAGACCTCGAGTTGATTCGGCACATTTTGTGAATTAACTTTGTTTGTCTTTCAGGCCTGTACACTGGCTCCAGCACCCCCCATCACGGGGTCTCGGTGGAGCTCCTCTCCACAGGACCAGCCCCCACCACTGGCTCAGCCTCTGCCCCTGATCTGCCCCCCAGGCAATCCCGCCTGGAACGGGACCTGAGCAGCCCGCATTCTCTGTCCCCTATGTCCACCATGGAGAGCACACGCGATGGGTGAGTTCCCTACTAGACATACACTACTGTTACATGTAGTTCATTATACTCAGTTGGGTATACCCTTGTTCAGTGGCATCAATTCAGCTAAATCTAGGGTATGCCATGTGGGTTGTGGGGGGGTTAGAAGTAGAAGCTTATTTACTGCATTTCTACACAATTGAAAAACTCTAAAATGTTATTTGGAGAACAGCAAAAACGAACAAAACTGACCCCATCTATTAATTATCACCGCAGTATTAAGTTTAACGGTAGGTTGAACGGCATACACAATGTCATCCACTGCTCAATCTCATAATAAATTGACTCATTTGCTTGTCTCATTTGCTTGTGGAATGGCGCATACAGTGCAACGTGAAATAGATGCATAATACACGCTATGAAGTCACTACAAGGCCAAGTTAAAATGCCCACATCCATACGCGGTTTTCCTGCTGTAGCAAACTGGCTCAAATGAATATCTTACGTCTGTATGACGTCGATCTAGCCTGGAGAAGGGAATTATTGACCAAAATGTTCCAGTGGTACTAATCCAATGATAAAGACAGTGAATATGCACACACTCACTGCAGATATGTTGCTTATGTTTCATTTAAAGTTGACTGGATGAAATGTGTTTATAATTTTTTTTCACTCTGATAATAACACTACGCCGCTCAGACATGCATTGTTCAGAACTGTCTGTTTTGCTCACAGTGATTGAGTTATATTATTAGCCTAAATTATGACTATGCAATGTACTCATCACATTAAGAATAGTAGCCTATCTTACATTAGTCTGTAAATGTGATGATATGCATGCAATTATAAATGTGCAATTTTATGGTGAATAAATAGCTTTCCCAAACTTTAAACTCACCTGATAATTAATGGATGAGGTCAATTTTGTTTGTTTTTGCTGTTCTCTGAATAGCATTTTAGAGTTTTTAAAAATTGTGTAGAAACTTCCCCAAAAATCCTTCACACCCCCCAACCCCGATGCTGCACACACTGTATTCGGATCACAGGTCACATACTTATGGTAATACGATTGTCAAATGCATTGCACGAACACGCACACAGACACACACAGTCATACTCTATCTGACCTTTACACATGATATTATTAGTATACCCATACATTTCTGTAGCTTCAGGCTTCTAATAATGTCCAAGTTTAGGCTGATGAAATCTGCCTCCAGAAGGGCTCTGGGTCGGTGGTCAGCTGAACTACCTCTGGGATGTGATCGTCATTACAGGACAGTTGTGTTGTCATCACTGTGGGACATCACAATGTCTTCATCGATATGATCATGCTGATCCCAACACAGTGTGGGGACACTTGGGAAATATAAATTATTGTTCTGTTGTGTGTCATCCAAAATCGGTACAATCCCTATATTAGTGCAAAACCCAATCATTTTAGCAGTCTTAATCAAAACCCATGCTCTGTGTCCCAAATGGCACCCTATTGCCTATGTAGGGCAATTATTTTGACCAGCGCCCATAGGGAACCCCATAAGGCTCTGGTCAAAAGTAGTGCACTACAGTATGTAAGGAATAGGGGTCAAAAGTAGTGCACTACAGTATGTAGGGAATAGGGTAGCATTTTGGAAGCGACCATAGCGATGAACCTTCAGATAAAGCATGGAGGTCGGGATGAGGTCACAATGATGCAGCCATTAAGATCCACTCTATTTCTGGCATTGTGTCCAATGATCCACAGGTCCAATTGAGTCCCTGCTGGGGGTCACAGAGGACTCCCAATGACCTAACAGTTTGGCCCACGATTATACAAAGGTTTCAAAGATAAACTGTCAGAGCAGTGTGGTGCTGACTCTTGTGTTTTTGTGTAGCTCATTAACAGCACTTAACCTTTTAGTTCTTTAAACATGTACTCCATGTTGATTTAGCCCTGTCCTTGCGAACTGTTACCACTTTTATTTGGCATGGCACACAACAGTGTGTCAACTATTATTTATTAGAGGCAAAGTTCTAACCAGATTCTCTTTTTAGAAATACATGTTGGCTAGAAAATAACAATATAGTGGTATAATACTACAATACCTATTGTCTTTTATTATGTAGAATGATAGGACACTACTAACCAGGTTCCCCAATGTTTAGTATAGAGATGCTATGCTAACAGCGCCAGCTACCGTCTGTTTGATTAGAGAGGCACTGAGTCCTGCTGCAGATTAACAAACACATTTCACACTCTGGTTACTCACTGTCACTCACTCACTGGGTTTACTTCAGTTCCTCTGATCAGGTCCAATGTTTCCTCGCTCTCTCTCGCTCTCTCGCTCTCTTTCTCTTAGCATGTTTCCTATTAGTGTCTATGAGAACCAGCAGAGCACAGTAACAAAGCCAACATGTCGCCAGGAGGTTTTGTGTGTACTGTACAAAACAATGGGGTGAAAACCAGAGAGCGAAAGAGAGCATTAAAAAACATTGGGAGGCAATGGGGATATAATCAAGCATTGCAAAAATGGTTACAAAATAATTGTTTTACTTAGATTGGTGTGTGTGTGTGTGTGTGTGTTTAAATCACACATTTACACGTGTGCATTAACAAGGTAAAGTATAAGAAACACACATGATTACTTGTGAATTTGGCATGAGACAGGGTGGACAGGTCCGTTTCCAGCATAAACAGTGAGAAAAGCAGACATGGTAACCGTAGCAGATGTAAACGTGCTGGAGCTGCAATGGGTTGTCATGTTAGACCTGGTACTTTCTGGAAAGTGCTGTGTTTTTTCAAGCATTAACAGCAGGAATAGAGCTCTGTAGAATTACAATGTGGTTTCAGGACTTCTTGGTACGTAGTACTACTTACAATTACTGCTACTTGGATAGAGACAGAAAGTGAAAAGAGCGTGCTGAGGATATTGTAACACCAGTTACACTACAACAGAGACACACGCTCGCATGCACACACACACACCACTATAATGAGATACTGGATGTGAGACAGGATCTGTTTTCCAGCAAGGTTGATGAAGTCCATCTGAAATAGACCACTGTGAGTGTACAGTTTCCTTACAAATGAAAATAAAGGCCCAGCTGGTAAGACACAGGCTATAAGTGATCGCTCTGGTTCAGGTCTGTCCGTTTGTCCACCCAATGCTCCTATCTGTACGTCTGTGATGCCATGACAGCGTTTCATTACAAGAATTGCAGCAATTTGTGCATTTCATCAAATTGGAATATCTAACCATAGAAAATGTACAAATGTCTAAGCTGAATATTTTTTTTACAAATGTCTAACCGAAGAAAATGTACAAATGTCTAACCGAAGAAAATGTACAAATATCTAACCGAAGAAAATGTACTGCATTCGGTAACTGGACTACTTTATCAGCCCATCTAAGACAGAGAGACAGCTGTGCCAGGACCTACAACAAGCTGGGTATGAAACGTCTACTTGCATTTGCCTGAAGGTGGAGCATTTGATTACATGTTTAAAGCCTTGAGTATACAGGCTACTGCCAAAGTCAATAGCAACGCCACACTTGTTTTTCCCAAACGATTTAGCAGGACATTAAACATTTTGACAAAATGATCTAACTAACCTGACTAGCGCTGCGGCAGCCTCTGACCCCATAGCTAAATGTGTWTACCCTGGCTCAAATAGGCCATTTAGAGTCATTTTACTTTGTAAATACCAGTGTCATTTTTCTGACGCAAATATTAAAATATGCCAGTTAAAATACGWGATTTGTGCATGCGCATGAAGGTCGGTGCAGGAGCTAGAGACACTTGGGGGGTCTCTCACAGACCCATTCTACAGTTGGTGAAMGCTTTAGCTGTAGCGATGATGGGTGGTAAAGGATGTCATTCAGTGCCTCCTATAATGGTCTTTTTCCTGTGTATTGATATTAGAGCCCCTCTGGAAATATTAGTTTGACCTGGTTTGGTACCTTGTGAAGCACAAGGAACTGTGATTGACACAATCTAATTGAATTAGAGTGTCTGCAGAGACATCATTAACAGATAATGTTCTGAGGGGAGACAGTCATCTGCAGTACAGTCAGCGATTAACTCAGTGCCATCAGTCCTTCCATCTTTCCATCAATTATCACCCCTAAATCATCTGCACAGAGTATCAATCTCCGAAGTCAAACAAAAACATTCCATTATAGTCATTACTTCAACTGGCCGTGGTCAGAGCCAAATATAAGACTCTGGTCATGGTAGTAGTAGGCCTAGTCGTAMTTTTGTGGTCCAACTTGGTTATAAACACAAATTACTGCCTTGGCCTAAATGGTTTATTCAAAGAACAATTCAGACAATTCAATGTCGAAATTATCTTACAACAGATGGCATTTATTGAGTGTTTCAGTGTTTCCTACAGTGTTTTCCGCGGTTAGCTCAATAAAACTAACAGATAGCTTATATGGGCCCAGGAAAAGCTCCTTGACTGCTTAGGTTTGGGCCGTAGGGTTAGGTTAGCTCAGCGCGGCCCATCTCTCACGCTTGGCTTGAGCACGCTAACCAGAACCAGGCGTGTTTCCACCATCCCGCGCCAAGCCACCCTTGCCAATCCATCAGAGGGGCTTAACAGCGGGCCGCCGAAGGGGGACGGACAGGGGAAAGGTGGGTCTGATCCATTAACGGACGGGGGGAAGGTGGGTCTGATCCATTAACGGACGGGGGAAAGGGGGGTCTGATCCATGGTCACTAGTGGGACAGGAAGGGCAAGTGATGGAAGACGAACGAGGAGCAGAGCAGCTCTCCTCATGGATCTTCATTCAGAGCAGCTCTCCTCATGGATCTTCATTCAGAGCAGCTCTCCTCATGGATCTTCATTCGAAGCAAGCTCTCCTCATGGCATCTTCATTCCCAGAACAGCTCTCCTCATCGGTCTTCCATCAGAGCAGCTCCTCCTCATCGACTCTTATTCAGAGCAGCTCTCCTCATCGATCTTCATTCAGAGCAGCTCTCCTCATCGATCTTCATTCAGAGCAGCTCTCCTCATCGATCTTCATTCAGAGCAGCGAGCTGTCTTAATTTTTCTTTCCATCTTTCCATCCCCTCATCCCTCCCAGGTGGCGCAACAATCTAAGGCACTGCATCTCAGTGCTAGAGGCGTCACTACAAATCCTGGTTCAATTCCAGGCTGTAGCACAACCAGCCATGATTGGGAGTCCCATAGAGCGGCACACAATTGGCCCAGCGTCGTCCAGGTTAGGGTTTGGCCGGGGTATGCCGTCATTGTAAATAAGAATTTGTTCTTAAAATTTGKRTAGTTAAATAAAAAATTKAATAAAAATCCCTGAGGACAGAACCAAGCCTTAGAAGACAGATCCTAGAACAGTGAAGGATTGCATCACTGCCAATTGTATTTTTGTCTTCTTATAGACTGTATATAACCAGACAGAGTATCCAGTTCTGATAACGTCCATGTCCCTCCATACACACCTGCATGTGTTGTAGGAATGTGAATACGTTTGGTTGGATTGTTTTGGCCCCAGGGTGATGTTACAGTGTCCAGGTTGGAATGTGTAGTCTTGAGCCGTTTGGTCTGTCCTAAGAGTTCTGAAGCCAAGCTTATTGCAAGGCTCAATCTATGTCTGCTGAATCAAATCGTATTCCCGGAATCATGTTCACTTCAACGTCCTAAGTCCTATTCCCTAAGTCAGGTAAATGGAGTCCTAGTCCCTAAGTCAGGTAAATGGAGTCCTAGTCACTGAGTCCTATCCATTGTACTATTGCTAGTAAGTTGTGTCAAAGATGCTCTGGCTGAGTGATTCAAGCAGTGAGTTCTCTCAAAAATTTGCCCCTCAGTTATTTTACACTCACTCTCTTCCCCCTTCAATCTTAAACCCTGACCCAAACATCTCACCCCTAGCCCTCATCATTGATCTGCAACCCTCACCCCAACATCTCACCCCTAGCCCTCATCATTGATCTGAAACCCTCACCCCACCATCTCACCCCTAGCCCTCATCATTGATCTGAAAACCCTCACCAAACATCTTCACCCCTAGCCCTCATCATTGATCTGCAACCCTCACCCACACATCTCACCCCTAGCCCTCATCATTGATCTGAACCCTCACCCCAACATCTTACCCTAGCCCTCATCATTGATCTGAAACCTCACCCAAACATCTATACCCCTAAGCCTCATCATTGATCTGCAAACCCCACCCCAAACATTCACCCCTAGCCTCATCATTGGATCTGAAAACCCTCACCCCAACATCTCACCCCTAGCCCTCATCGTCCATCCTGATCTCAGTCAATAGCCTATCTGGTAGCAGTCACTCTGTCAATCGACCTAGAAGTCAGGGGTCAACCACACTCTCACAACAGAAGAAGGGGTAAGGGGTGGCTAGCTGGCTGGCTGGAAAAAGGCGGTCAAGAGAGGAGGAGGAGGAGAAGGAGGATGATCAGGGAAGGTGAATACCAGGGGAGAAATGTATACTCTGTGCAGCATATGAAAGATTCCCCTCATTCCTTGAGCCTGAGCGCAGGCGGCAGCTGGCAGTGATTAGCTTATGATTCACTTTAGCTGCACATAGAGGCTGCTTGTAAAAATATGAACAGTATAACTGTTTCCTGAGTTTGTGCTGACAGCACCTCCTGGGGGAGTGCCGCTCTCTGCAGAAACACATGGCGGCAGCGCTGGACCGTGCCAGCGGACGGATTAACCATGATCGCCGCTAGCTTGGGGCCGCGCGAAGTGCTAATGCTATGCAGGGGGAAAACGTTGGTTCGACACTGCGTTGGGTGTCTTCAGTGGAGAGGTGTGTGGCTCTCTAAGCTCAAGAGGCAGCAGAGAGAGGGTTTGTAGCTGAAAAAAGAGAGGCCTGAGTCCATGGTTAGTACATGGATAGGTTCCAAATAGATAAATATTATACGGTCACACTCTAAATAACTATCTTTGACACATATCTATCACTTTTCTTTTTTTTYATCCTTTATTTAACCAGGTAAGTTCCATTGAGATAAAAAATAAATAAACTTCTTCAAGGGAGCTGTGCCTGTAACCCCCTAGTCCAAGCCCTGTCTAAGCAGGGGGCAGGGGAGGGCTTTCAGAAGGTCATACCAAYGATCATTTAGTGATTTGATTTAGAATTTMAAGACCCCTTGAAGTAATAAAKAAAAATATTTGATGAAAAAARWATTGGTGCTTTACTGCTATTAGCCCGTACAAACACATTGAATAATAGTTTGTAGGCCAAACCGTTCGGACACTACAGACGATTTTGTGAGAATACCAATTTTCAGGATGTCTCATGGTCTAACAAACACTGCTCTAGCTCTGTCACTTTTCATAGTGTTACATAGGCGGAGGCGGTGGATTGAGACGCATCCAATGCAAAAAAACAGATATCTCTAGCTTAAACTGACACATTTTMATGGGATTTTTTTTTACTATGCTAATTGAATTTCCGCGGGGGCATGGACATCGATCTTAGGGGTTATTAATCTGTTCCTGTGGAGTGTAGAAAGTGTCTACCAGGTAGCGTCTTAGCACTGGGTGGTACTGACCTTGTCACTGAGCTAGCTCTCTCACAAGGTTASAGCTACGTCATCTGAGGACTCTCTGTCATCACATTCACAGAGCTCGTACTGCAAACCATATGCATCCATCCACGGCACATAGTAACACAGCAACAGTTTATGTGTTGGCATTCCAGAAATGCAACTGGAATGGGGTACCAAATGGCTGTTAAATATTTGTGAGGAAATTAGGCCTCTCGCTTATGGAGGGGTTTATATCTATCTGATCTCGACTGTAATTGAAGAATGGAAAAGAATGTGTGTGTTTGGAGCAAAGAAGAAGACCAATTTGGTTGAAATGCACTCAAAAGGCAGGATATGATCTCACCCAGAGCCAGACTTTACACTCTATTGATACTCATACTGTAGTCATATTCTTCACATTATTGATACTCATACTGTAGTCATATTCTTCACATTATTGATACTCATACTGTAGTCATATTGCTTTCACATTATTGATACTTCATACGTAGTCATATTCTTCACATCATTGATACTCGTACTGTAGTCATATTCTTCACATATTGATACTCGTACTGTAGTTTATATTCTTCACATTATTGATACTCGTACTAGTCGATATTCTTCACATATTGATACTCCTTACCATGTAGTATATTTATTCCATATATATACTCACTACGTAGTCATATTCTTCACATTATTGATACTCGTACTGTAGTTATATTCTTCACATTATTGTACTCATACTGTAGTTATATCTTCACATTATATATACTCATACTGTAGTCATATTCTTCACATCATTGATACTCGTACTGTAGTCATATTCTTCACATTATTGATACTCGTACTGTAGTTATATTATTCAATTATTGCTTATCGTACTGTAGTTATATTATTCACATTATTGATACTCGTACTATAGTTATCGTCTTCACATTATTGACTGTACAACAACGAAATACAAGGGGAGTTGCATTATAGCTCTGAATATAAGACTGGATAGATGGATGACAAGTGATGGTTCCTGTGACATTATTTACAGAAAGAGGATGTGGTGTCCTACACGCTTAGAAAAAAGGGTTCCAAAAGGGTTCTTTGGCTGTCCCCATAGGAACACCTTTCTGTCCCCATAGGAAACACCCTTTCTGTCCCCATAGGAACACCCTTTCTGTCCCCATAGGAACACCCTTTCCTGGTCCCCATAGGAACACCCTTTCTGTCCCCATAGGAAAACCCTTTTCTGTCCCCATAGGAACACCCTTTCTGTCCCCATAGGAACACCCTTTCTGTCCCCTCTATAGGAACACCCTTTCTGTCCCCATAGGACACCCTTTTCTGTCCCCATGGAACCACCCTTTCTGTCCCCATAGGAACACCCTTTCTGTCCCCATAGGAACACCCTTTCTGTTTCCATAGGAACACCCTTTCTGTCCCCATAGGAACACCCTTTCTGTCCCCATAGGAACACCCTTTCTGTCCCCATAGGAACACCCTTTCTGTTTCCAGGGAGAACCCTTTTTGGTTCCATGTAAAACCCTCTGTGGAAAGGGTTATACCTAGAACCAAAAAGGATTCTTCAAAGGGTTCTCCTATTGGGGACAGCTGAAGAATCCTTTTAGGTTCTAGATACCACCCTTTTTTCTAAAAGTGTATTGACAATCTGCTTTCATAACGCTTCATAACGAAGTTAAATGAAACCCTCCCAATTCCATAATATTTTTTTTCATGTTGATTGCAGGTTTTTCCAACGTCCCAACAGCGTAACTACAGATGCCATATCTTAATTTGATCATCCTGTTGTTGCAGGACACAGCAGGAAATGCAAACTTGTAGAGTGTTCCAGGTTTAAAAAGGCTTCTAAAGTTTGTAGTTTCCTCTTTAACATTTCAGACCTGAATTGCCCTAATGAAAAATGTATCAACCCCTACAAAAAATGTCCATGAATAATAATCTGCATAATAATTCACATTTCCTGTTAATGCAGGATTATTTTCCTGCTGTAGCAAACTGGCTCAAATTCAAATCCTACGTCTATATGGTTCTAATTGGAAAGGTTGTAAAAAACATCCCATCTGTTAGTTATAACTCTGATTTAAACAGCAATTCATCCCACTTGTTGTTGTTTTCCTTCCTCTCTGAAAATTGGTGCGCTCAATGCAAAGTGTGACTCTTTGAAGTGTACCCTGAAGAACAATACACTCCACAGATCTTTTGGGTATTGGCACAGTCTCGTCTAGTTGGAGCTATTCTGCTTAACATTTATAAAGATTTGTTTGCACACATCTGTGTCTAATACCACCACGGACAAAGCTTCATTTATTTAATCGCAATCCAGAAAGCCTTGGTTGTTGCTCGCCCGCCCCAAGCAGTTGGGGTACGCTATGTCACAAACAAGTCATGCTCATATGCCTAAACACGAATAGGCTTTCTCCTCCGAGGCCACAAGGCACGGGGGGCTTTCAGTAGAATGCATGCTCTGGTGTTTGTTGACTTTAGATCATATGTGGTAGATGGAGGATTGTGGGAAGCTGAAGTTTCCATTCCCCCGACAACACACAGTACAGCATACTATTAGGGCCGTTCAAGATCCTTTAACTGCTCCAGTGTGTTGGTTAGATACATGTTCCTTAGTACATAGCACTTTGATCAAGCAAGACGTTTGWTTAAAATAAAAATATGAAACCACAGTTGTCAGAGTGTATAAATAATAAATCACTGTATTTATGCACTTCAGCATCTGATCATTTCAAAATATGGGAAAATTAGACAATTAATTCTCTCTCCCTCTCTTTCTCTCACTCTCTCTTTATCTTTCTCTCTCTCCTCCAGCGTGTCAGGTCCTCTCCTCTCCCCAGGGATGAAGGGTACAGGCACTTCCCCTCKTCTGGAGAAGCAACAGCAGCACCTCCACCCCCACCACAAGCCCTACTCTCACTACCACCAGCAGGCTGCCAGCGACGGTAAGATCAGACCAGCACAGTCTGTCCTCTCTCAACCCAAGCTAACCAACAGGCCAATTTAGTTGGCTGGAACCCTCCGAGCATTGGTTGAATACAGAAATGTATACACTGAGCGCACAAAACATTAGGAACACCTTTSTTAATATTGAGTTGCACCCCCTTTTGCCCTCAGAACTGCCTCAATTTMTTGGGGCCTGGACTCTCTATAAGGTGTCGAAAGCGTTCCACAGGGATGCTGGCTCATGTTGACTCCAATGCTTCCCACAGTTGTGTCAAGTTAGCTGGATGTCCTTTGGGTGGTGGACCATTCTTGATACACACGGGAAACTGTTGAGTGCGAAAAACCCAGAAGCGTTGCAGTTCTTGACACACTCAAACTGGTGCACCTGGCACCTACTACCATTCCCTGTTCAAAGGCACTTAAATATTTTGTCTTGCCCATTCACCCTCTGAATGGCACACATCCACAATCCATGTCTCTCCTCCCCTTCATCTGGAGACTCATCTCCCTCACTAACTTTAAGCACCAGCTGTCAGAGCAGCTCACCGATCACTGCACCTGTACATAGCCCATCTTGTAAATAGCCCATCCAACTACCTCATCCCCATACTGTTATTATTTTTTTTTTTGCTCCTTTGCACCCCAGTATCTCTACTTGCACTTTCATCTTCTGCACATGTATCACTCCAGTGTTTAATTGCTAAATTGTAGTTATTTCGCCACTATGGCCTATTTATTGCCTTACCTCCCTTATCTTACCTCATTTGCACACACTGTATATAAACATTTTTTTKAACATTTTTTTCTATTGTGTTATTGACTGGAGGTTTGTTTATTCCATGTGTAACTCTGTGTTGTTGTTTGTGTCGCACTGCTTTGCTTTATCTTGGCCAGGTCACAGTTGTAAATGAGAACTTGTTCTCAACTGGCCTACCTGATTAAATAAATAAATAAAAATCTACACTAATTGAAGTGGATTTAACATCAATAAGGGATCATAGCTTTCATCTGGATTCACCTGGTCAGTCTGTCATGGAAAGAGCAGGTGTTCCTAATGTTTTGAACACTCAGTGTATTACACAACTGACTAAACTTTCTGTCATGTAGGATAGATAATGCAGTAGTTCTATGTAATAGATTTCTGTCTGCAACTCTCTGAACACCCCATTTCCACTTTTATGGAACTGACACAACTTTCTTTCGTGTGGAATAGAGAAAAGTATCAAATACAGTTGTAACTGCACCGTTTAAAACATTCCATTCCATTGAATAGGCCTAAGCCTCACACTTTACCACCATATGAACATGAAAGGACACAAGGGGAGGAAGCCGTGTCGGAGAATTGGGACGCGGCCCATGGATCTGTTAGAGTGTTTGGAGTTGAGAAGATTGCAGTTAGCGAGACAGAGCAGGAGAAACCACAGGCAGGAACCTCCTCTGCTCTGAATTAGCCAACAAAACACTGCCTTCTGTAGTCAGCTGTCTCTCTCTCTCCGAGCTCCACTAAGGCTGCTCTAGCTAGCTGTCACTGCAGACCCGCTCCCTAATGCCTTAAACACAGCTTTCCCTGTTAAAGATCTACGCACGGACGTCTGTGAAACCGCGCTGTGGTCAGAGAGTTGCGTAAAGTGCTCCAGAAATGGCTGCTTTCACATTATCATGACTCCCGTGGTCTTACTTGAGTACAAAAATAGAAGGGGGACAATTGACAAATGCTACCACAGAGGAACTGGAAGAGTTAGCACGCTAACACAAATGTAGCGTTATAATAGCTCGAAGCCACACAATGTTTCAAGTTGATGTATGGAATCAGTTTACAAARGTAATCACTCCGTATTGTTTGGTCACAAGGAATGCCCCCTACAGACACTTTTCTTTCCCCTCCCCTCTTGACCCGATAGAAATAGAATGACTGAAATTGGTATTCCCATTGGACCTAAGTCTATAGTGCCTTGCAAAAGTATTCATKCCACTTGGTGTTTTTCCTATTTTGTTGCATTACAACCTGTAATTTAAATAGATTTTTATTTGGATTTCATGTAATAGACATACACAAAATAGTCCAAATTGGTGAAGTGAAATTAAAAAAAAGTGGTGCGTGCGTATGTATTCACCCCCTTTGTTATGAAGCCSCTAAATAAGATCTGGTGCAACCAATTACCTTCAGAAGTCACATAATTAATTAAATAAAGTCCACCTGTGTGCAATCTAAGTGTCACATGATCTCAGTATATATACATCTGTTCTGAAAGGCCCCAGAGTCTGCAACACCACTAAGCAAGGGTGGACCACCAAGTAAGCGGCACCATGAAGACCAAGGAGCTCTCCAAACAGGTCAGGGACAAAGTTGTGGATAAGTACAGATCATGGTTGGATTATAAAATATCTGAAACTTTGAACATCCCACGCAGCACCATTTAAATCCATTATTAAAAAATGGAAATAATATGGCACCACAACAAACCTGCCAAGAGAGGGCCGCCACCAAAACTCACAGACCAGGCAAGGAGGGCATTAATCAGAGAGGCAACATAGAGACCAAAAATAACCCTGAAGGAGCTGCAAAGCTCCACAGCCGYAGATTGGAGTATCTGTCCATAGTACCACTTTAAGCCGTACACTCCACAGAGCTGGGCTTTACGGAAGAGTGGCCAGAAAYAGCCATTGCTTAAAGAAAAAAATAAGGAAACACGTTTGGTGTTCACCAAAAGGCATGTGGGAGACTCCCCAAACATATGGAAGAAGGTACACTGGTCAGATGAGACAAAAATTGAGCTTTTTGGCCATCAAGGAAAACGCTGGTGCAAACCCAACACCTCTCATCACCCCGAGAACACCATCTCCAAAGTGAAGCATGGTAGTGGCAGCATCATGCTGTGGGGATGTTTTTCATCGGCAGGGACCGGGAAACTGGTCAGAATTGAAGGAATGATGGATGCCGCTAAATACAGGGAAATTCTTGAGTGAKACCTGTTTGTCTTCCAGAGATTTGAGACTGGGACGGAGGTTAGAGCTTCCAGCACGACAATGACCCTAAGCATACTGCTAAAGCAACACTTGAGTGGTTTAAGGGGAAACATTTAAATGTCTTGGAATGGCCTAGTCAAAGCCCAGATCTCAATCCAATTGAGAATCTGTGGTATGACTTAAAGATTGCTGTACACCAGCGGAACCCATCCAACTTGAAGGAGCTAGAGCAGMTTTGCCTTGAYGAATGGGCAAAAATCCCAGTGGCTAGATGTGCCAAGTTTATAGACATACCCCAAGAGACTTGTAGCTGTAATTGCTGCAAAAGGTGGCTCTACAAAGTATTACCTTTGGGGGGGTGAATAGTTACGCATGCTCAAGTGGTCTTTTGTTGCAGCGGCAGGCCCCTCCCTCCCCATCCCTGTGTAACGTGTATAATAATGTTTTTTATTTAGTTACAGCAGCGATAGGGCCACCCTGAGATAGCTAGATTAAATATTGTGTGTCAGAGGAGGGAATAGCATTTCAGTTTTTTTGTCTTATTTCTTGTTTGTTTCACAACAAAAAATATTTTACATCTTCAAAGTGGTAGGCATGTTGTGTAAATGAAATGATACAAACCCCCCAAAAATCAATTTTCATTCCATGTTGTAAGGCAATAAAATAGGAAATATGCCAAGGGGGTGAATACTTTCGCAAGCCACTGTATAGGTCCAGTGGCCATACTGAGCATTCCCTAGAGAGTTCCAGTTAAATTGCAGTGGTGTTAGGGGCTTTGTCCATTCTAGTTATTCTGTGCTTGATCGTCTCCTCCCTTCTCTCTGTAGATTACCAGGGCAGCTTTCAGAGCTGCTTCCATTTTGGAGACTCGTACAGAATGGAACAGTCTGTGAGTGGTGTTCATGTACCAGTGGACTCACATGGTTACACTTCCCACCAGAACAACGGCTTCCACATGTCCAGTACCAGCAGTGGCTCTGCTGCGGGTGAGACCTGGCGTAGATCATCTCAACTTCCTCCTTCTCCTCTAACAGTTTTTGTTTTGTTTTCCTGTCATTATTTTCCCCCTCCTTGTTCATTGAATGAGAAGTGTGTGTGTGTGTGTGTGTGTGTGTGCACTAAAATCAATAATTGAATTATTTCTGTATGTTGATCAAGCCAACTATTTCCCCACACACTAAACAGTGTAGCATCAAATTTGATTGTGTGTCTAATTCAGTGGTCTCCTCCCCCAGGCTTCAGCTTGGCACAGGACCTCCAGGGATCAGGGGAGTGCCAGTTCTCCTCCAGCCCAGAGGAGAGCATCTTCTTCCAGGTGAACAGCTTCGACCGCAGCCTGAGCCAGATGTCCTCCGTCTACACAGAGACATAGAGGACCTGATGTTCCCCTGGGTATCACTATACGGGCGATGTATCTCAATAGTCTGGAGTGGCATCCATTCCTTACAAGTTTGTTCTGTTCTAAAGGAAACAATATAATTGAAAACAATCTCTACTGCTCTTGAACGACTGTCAGTCATAACTCTGTAACAAGACAAGAGCTTCCTACAGCCCTGCCCAACAGATTCCACATGGATTCAGATGCATCCAAATGGGACACATTTCCAACTAAGACATAACCTAGTTCAGAATTTCCTCTCTCTCTCTCTTTCTACATTGTTCAATCTACTAGGGACTGAAATGTAGAAAAATATATAATGTTGCAGTGTTTTTACAGTGGATGAAATGCCTTGGTTATTTGTTTAGATTGTCTGAAGATATTTCTGGAAGGTAAATGGAGGGGTGGTGGATGGTCATACATTAAATATTCTGGAACACAGTCAAATCTACTTTGTGTATAAATGTACAGTTTGTTTAAAGCAGTCTTTTGAAAGTTTGTTATTTCCAAGTTTAAGAAATAAATAATTGTACAATAACACAATTGTGACTTAATGTTATATGATGTAAATGTAATGTAAGTGCCTTAATGTGTTTGGACCKCAGGAAGAGTAGCTGCTGCCTTGGCAACAGCTAATGGGGATCCCTAATCAATACATATCTTATGGCACATCCACAGAACTAGCACAGCTGCAAGGTAATGCCATGTCAGTAAAATAACACTATTTTAAGTATCGGAGGAGCATTCAAACAAAACAGTGGTCAGGTATTCTTTTCCTATAAGCCTTGCTTGGTAATAAAACATGGTTATAGCACCAAGTACAGCGTCTGTGCCTCAAATAACTAGCACTGTATCTGCTATAAAGTGAAATGAATATTCCCAAGATAAAAGCAGCAGCACTACAAAGTAGTGTATGTGAAGTTGCAGAAAAATTACACAGTGGTGGACAGTTCGACACACCGGTAAGAGGAACACCAACGATTGACATACTCTGCCCTCTTGTGAGCATTCTCAGCTTTTCACAGTGACATTATGAAAAGGAATGCAGTGGTATTGAGACAATTTGTGATGACTGTTCTCTCTCCATAGGTTCACAGCCAGTTAGACTGGGTTTTCCAAACTCGGTCAATGGGCACATTTTGGTTTTGGCCTAGAACTACACATCCACAAAAAAAGAAAATCAACTCATTATCAAGCTTTGATTATTTGAATCAGCTGTGTAGTGCTTGGGCAAAAACCAAAACATGCACTTCTCGGGGTTCCCCAGGACCAAGTTTGCAAAATGCTGCCATAGGGAATATTGCAGGAGGCTTCACAAATAAATATCCAGATAATGTTTTTGCAAAATGTTTAAATTGACAGTGAATTGAATTCAGATACAGTTAGACACAGTGTGTGATTATGAATATAATAATGATAATAAATACATAATTTGGTGGGTGCTTATATTTGTCCTATTCAATTGGAAATGCGTTTCTCTTTGCATATCCCAACACGCCCTGAGACACCCTCGGAGAGTGGGGTCACGGCCATATCCTTCACGTCTTCTTGCTCTTCCTGCTGAGGTAGCTCTGATAGTAGAAGTTGCTGAAGAGTAGGATGAGGCTGACACAGTAGAAAAACACATAGGCATTCATGGAGTCTGGGAAGTCACACTCAGTGAAGAGGTTGTAGCCTGTGTGAGTGGTCAGCAGGACAAACTGGAGCTGAAACCACCGTCAGGAGAACATTGTTTTAGATTCAGACAGTTGAGGTACAACCTTAGATATCTCCGTTCATAATCACGATCTGTTTCCTACCGCACGTAAGGCCTAGATTCAATCAGTTATAACCGACAATTGCATAGCCTATTATTGCTTTTGTATAGGTTACYTCGGAGGTGTAACCGTGGTGGAGCTGTCAAATCCACAATCGTCTCCAAGTGTTATCGCTGTCATCGCCATTGGATGCACCATGTGGCATTAGTAGAAATCCAATGCAGACGTGTTACAAAACCAAACACTGAAATGTGTGATGTAATCTACACCTRGACTAGGCTGATATAATTCCTTAGCCTATCGTTWAATGGTTTTCACTTTGAGTGTCATAGTTTCTATATAGCCTACACGTTCTTGTTGTGAACTATTAACGCGGGTGGGATTTAAGGACGGGTGTGTCTTAACAATGACCACAAGAGCAACCGCTCACCAATTTGACTACTCTAACACAGTTACAACTCCGACATCATCCTGAACAAAAGCAATAATAGACTATGCAGTTGTTGGTTATGGTGGGTTAACACTGAACTGATTGAATCCACGTCTTAATCCCTATACTCTAAGCTTCTGTAGTAGCCAACCAATTCACAAACCCCAGATGTATCCCCTTTTTCTTAAACCTCACTAGATGTCTGCAGAGCTGTAGATAGAACCACTCACCAGCTGAAGTGACGTCAGATAGCGTTTCCACCATAAGTACTTTTGCATGTGAGGCCCAAGAGCAGCCAGTCCGTAGTAGGAGTACATTACAGTGTGGACGAAGGTGTTGAGAAGACCAATGCAGAACGCTAGGAGAGAGAGGAACACAAAACATCTTAACTATCTGTTATGCATCATGAATGGTATGGACAATTTGCTAGGACCCCATGAATCATTTTAGATTTATATTTGAGTAATTTAGCAGACACTCTTATTCAGTGCGACTTACAATGAATGTCTATTTGTAAGTCTAGCAGGTGCCTACCAGGTGTTGAGAAGTCCCAACAGAGAGTTGATAAAACATCTTAATTAAACAAATCTATGGCAGCCCTGAAGCATTCCATATGCGTTGATACAGAGCATTAACGAATAGGATACAGAGTTTTTCCTGGTCTTCGTACTGCTAGACTTACATTGGCCTCCAGCCAGGTACTTCGCCCCTGCCCACCAGTTGAAGATCATGGTGCCATGGTGATAGACATGCAGGAAGGTCAGCTGACTGTTCTTCTTCCTCAGGATGAAAAACACCTGTGAATGGAGAGTTTGTAATGGGTTTGAAATGGATCTCCAATGTTTCACATGAGTCTGACGTTAATCCTGGGTCATATTGATTAATGCACACCGTAGGAAAACGTTTTGCAACGGAACACGAAAATGAGCGTTTCCTGGACAAGTAGTCCCCATTTCACTTTGTTTTCTTCCGTTTGATGCCTAATGAATATGACCCTGATTTTCAATGTGTTTTACCGTGTCAGCCAATTCTATGACCTTGGAGAAGAAAAACCACCAGCATGCTTTGGCCATCTGGTGAAACAAACAGACAGAGAGAGTTATCCACTGTTATGGCCAGGGCTTTGGGACAGTCTTCAGAGATGGAATAGATATGTATACTATTTGGGGGCATTTGCCAGTTAGGTCAACTATGTGAGAGGTCCAACGGTTTGTGTACAGTAGGGACTATTCAGACACACTCTTACCCTCATCGCCAGTGGGCTAGTGCTGTAATCCACAGGTTGACACAAGTAACTGTAGTTAGACAGCATGGACGTGACCAAGAACTGCAACATAAAAACCTTTATTGGTCAGGTGAAACATTTCATAATAAAATYTAAATTAGGCCCATTTCTATGGCTGCTGAACACACACACACAAACACGTTTAAAGAGAAATTCACAAATTTTGATGGCAGTTGGAGCACACCTCGTGGAACATGTAGACAGACAGGCAGACCATGGCGAAGTTGTAGACAATGAGCACAGCCTTGAGGTCAACAGGTTGCCTGTGTTTCATCAGCTTGGGCCCAGCCCAGACCACACCGAGATAGAGGAGGAATATAGAAGCCACTGGCATGGGGGAGTAGACCAGTAACCATGGATCTGTCCTCTTATCTGGAAGTAAACATGGTAGCCCACTGTATTCATCTCACTTTTAAAATGTTAATATTCTGTTAACTCATTCCCAATTAATGTTGTTGACTCYTCCTGTACTCGTATGTGGCCAAAGTATAAAAAAACACTTCCAAAACCCCACCTCAAAGTTGTATCTCAAAACAGACCTTTTCAAAAATGCTTGCTATTTCCTTAGTTAATATGACGTCAAGATGGCTCATTYGCTGAGCTGGACAATGAGCAGCTACATGTCGTGAATATTTTTAATTARCGGTATACGCTCACACCATTCTGTTCTTAGCGTACGCCCACAACTTTTAAAAACACAGAAAAGGTGTTTTTTACACTGAACAAAAATATAAACGCAACATGTAAAGTGTTGGTCCCATGTTTCATGAGCTAAAATAAAAGATCCCAGAAATGTTTCATACGCACTAAAAGCTTATCCCTGTTCGTGAGCATTTCTCCTTTGCCAAGATAATCCATCCACCTGACAGGTATGGCATATCAAGAAGCTGATTAAACAGCATGATCGTTACACAGGTGCTGGGGACAATAAAAGGCCCCTCTAATATGTGCAGTTTTGTCAAACACAATGCCACAAATGTCTCAAGTTGAGGGAGCATGCTTGCTGACTGCAGGAATGTCCACCAGAGCMGTGACAAATAATGTAATGTTCATTTCTCTAGCATAAGCCGTCTCCAACGTAATTTTAGAGAATTTGGCAGTACGTCCAAACAGTCTCACAACCGCAGACCATGTGTAACCATGCCAACCCAGGATTTCCACATCCGGCTTCTTCATCTGCCGGATCGTCTGAGAACAGCCACCCGGACAGCTGATGAAACTGAGGAGTATTTCTGTCAGTAATAAATCCCTATTGTGGGGAAAAAKCCATTCTGATTGGCTGGGGCTGACTCCCAAGTGGGTGGGCCTATGCCCTCCCAGGCCCACCCATGGTTGTGCCCCTGCCCAGTCATGTGAAATCCATAGGTTAGGACCTAATGAATTGATTTCAGTTGACTGATTTCTTTATATGAACTGTAACTCGGTAAAAAAATAATATTAATAATAATAACATTTTTATTTTTATTTTTTAAATATATATATAATAATAATAATTTAAATAAAAATTAAATAAAAAAAATCCCTGAAATTGTTGCATGTTGCATTTATATTTTTGTTCAGTATAACATACTTGATTACCATTTATTGGWAGGAAAACTGTTTAACTCARATTGTCATTAATTCTAGCTCATATTTCATAGAAATCAGGAAACCCTGGACAGTGTAGGCCTACTGGACAGTACTAACACACAGCAGACAATACACATTTACATTTTAGTCACTTAACAGACAATCTTATCTACAGTGACGCACAGTCAGTGCATTCAGCATAGTATATTTGCAGTACTAGTATTACAGTGCCATTATTTTCTACATATTTTTTAAACAAATTTTATACTGAATGTTAGCAGACCTTCAAACAAAACCTAATATTAGATAAAGGGAACCTGAGTTTACAGATAACAAAAAATATTGATACTTACACTACATGACCAAAGACATAGGGACACCCCTTAAGATTAGTGGAGTCGGCTGTTTCAGCTACACCCGTTGCTGACAGGGGTATAAATTCGAGCATACAGCCATAGCAATCTCCATAGACAAACATTGGCAGTAGAATGACCCGTACTGAAGAGRTCAGTGAGTTTCAACATGGCACCATCTTAGGATGCCACCTTTCCCACAAGTCAGTTCGTCACATTTCTGACCTGCTAGAGCTACATTGGTCAACCGTAAGTGCTGTTATTGTGAAGTGGACACGTCTAGGAGCAACAACGGCTCAGCTGCGAWGTGGTAGGTCACACAAGCTCACTGGACTGCCGAGTGCTGAAGCACTTAGCTTGTAAAAATCGTCTGTCCTCGGTTGCAACACTCACTCAGTTCCAAACTGCCTCTGGAAGCAATGTCAGCACAATAACTGTTAGTTGGGAGCTTCAGGAAATGGGTTTCCATGGCCGAGCAGCCGCACACAAGCCTAAGATCACCATGTGCAATGCCAAGCATTGGCTGGAGAGTGTAAAGCTCGCCGCCATTGGACTCTGGAGCAGTGGAAACGCGTTCCCTGGAGTGATGAACCACGCGTCACCATCTGGCAGTCCGACGGACGAATCAGAGTTTGGCGGATGCCAGGAGAACAGTACCTGCCCGAATGCATAGTATCAACTGTAAAGTTTGGTGGAGGAGGAATAATGGTCTGGGGCTGTTTTTCATGGTTCGGGCTAGGCCCTTTCGTCCCAGTGAAGGGAAATCTTAACGCTACCACATACAATGACATTCTTGACAATATTTTTTTTTTTTAAAGTTTAACCTTTATTTAACTAGGCAAGTCAGTTAAGAACAAATTATTATTTACAATGACGGCCTACCAATGCCCCCATGCACAAAGCGAGGTCCATACAGAAATGATTTGTCGAGATTGGTGTAGAAGAACTTGACTGGCCTGTACAGAGCCCTGACCTCAWCCCCATCGAACATCTTTGGGATGAATTGGAACACCGACTGCGAGCCAGCAAAAACAGTGGCGTCCTCACTAAAGCTCTTGTGGCTGAATGGAAGCAAGTCCCTGCAATGTTCCAACATCTAGTGGAAAGCCTTCCCAGAAGAGTGTAAGCTGTTTTAGCAGCAAACGGGGGATCAACACCATATTAATGCCCATGTTTTTGGAATGAGATGTTCGACGAGCATGTAGTGTATTTTATTTCCTTAACAAAGTTATGCAACACCCAATTCCCCTGTGTAAAAAAGAAATTGCCCCCTTACAATCTAACTGGTTGTGCCACCTTTAACTGCAATGACTGCAACCAAACACTTCCTGTAGTTGTTGATCAGTCTCTCACGTCACTGTGGATGAACTTTGGCCCACTTTTCCATGCAGAACTGCTGTAACTCAGCGACATTTGTGGGTTTTCAAGTATGAACTGCTCGTTTCAAGTCCTGCCACAACATCTCAATTAGGATTAGGTCTGGACTTTGACTAGGCCATTGCTATTTATCCATTTTAATGTATACTTGATTGTGTATTTTGGATCATTGTCTTGCTGCGCTTCAGCTTCAGCTCACAGACTGATGACCTGGCAGACTGACATTCTCCTGTAGAATTCTCTGATACAGAGCAMAATTCACGGTTAATTCTATTAAGGCAAGTCGTCCAGGTTCTTGAGGCAGCAAAGCATCCCCAAACCATGACACTTTCACCACCATGCTTGACCGTTGGTATGAGGTTCTTACTGTGGAATGCAGTGTTTGGTTTTCGCCAGGCATAATGGGAGCCATGCCATCCAAAAAATGTACTCAAGTTAGCCAAAAACAATCACATGGAAGCACCTGGATGATCATCAAGACTCTTGGAAGAATGTTCTATGGACAGATGATTCAAAAGTATAACTTTTAGGACGACATGGGTCCCAATATGCCTGGTGAACCTTATACCAACGGTCAAGCATGGTGGTGTTAGTGTGATGGTTTGGGGATGCTTTACTGCTTTAGGACCTGGACGACTTGCCTTAATAGAAGGAACCATGAATTATGCTCTGTATCAGAGAATTCTACAGGAGAATGTCAGGACACCTGTCTGTGAGTGGAAACGCAGCTGGGTCATAAAGCACGACAATGATCCAAAACACACAATTAGGTCTACGTGAAAATGGCTAAAAAGCAASACATTTTAAGGTTTGGAATGGCCTAGTCAAAGTCCAGACCTAATCCTAATTGAGATGTTGTGGCAGGACTTGGAACAAGCAGTTCATGCTTGAAAACCCACAAATGTCACTGAGTTACAGCAGTTCTGCATGGAAAAGTGGGCCAAAGTTCATCCACAGTGACGTGAGAGACTGATCAACAACTACAGGAAGTGTTTGGTTGGAGTCATTGCAGCAAAAAGGTGGCAGAACCAGTTATTGAGTGTAAGGGGGCAATTCCTTTTTCACACAGGGGCTTTGGGTGTTGTATAACTTTGTTAAGGAAATAAATTAACTAAGTATGTAATTGTTGTGTTATTTGTTGACTTYYGTTCCCTTTATCTAATAGGTTTAGGTTGAAGATCTGATAACTTTCAGTATATAAAAAAATGCAAAAGTAGAGAAAATGAGAAAGGAGGTAAATCCGTTTTTACAGCACTGGGCACACAACTGGAGCTGGATTGACCGTATAAGTAGTACATTCTGATGTCGACTGTGTGAGGGAGGCTGATGGTGYATGTCCTACGTGTATCAATTGCAACTAGATAATCCAGTCCTGTGACATTTTGTCTTGCGGGCTGAATCACAAAAAAGTCTAGTAGGCCCCTATATTGTCAGTGGCCTATCATAAAATCTATACCCAAATTCTGAAATACCTCCATTCTCCAACATCCACTGGTGCATTGACTGAACGCTTTGCCATGCTGAAGCCATTTGACACTGTTGGAACAGGAAGTTGGTCATTGATTATAGCAATAATACTTACTTAACAATTACAAAATGACCCATCCCCGTTTTGCTAAAAAGCTAAGGGACGGGGCTGGAGAAATGTAACCACTCAAATTCATAGACAGAGCTGTGCATGCAAGGACTGACCATCCATGAAATCAAATGTAAAGTTTACATTTACATTGTTTACAAACATTGGAGTACAACAAGCTTATATTTTGAGCTCTGAACTAAGCTCATGAGGCATTTATAATTTATTTTGTTTAAGAATCAATGGGTATAACCAAGGATCATCAAAAGTCATGCTATAAATTCTCAGACAACCCAAAGATTCCTTGATGCCCTTCCAGACTCCCTCTGCCTACCCAATGACGTCAGAGGACAAAAATCTTTTAACCACCTAACTGAGGAACTCAATTTAACCTTGCGCAATAACCTAGACGCAGTCGCACCCCTAAAAACGAAAAACATTTGTCATAAGAAACTAGCTCCCTGGTATACAGAAAATACCCAAGCTCTGAAGCAAGCTTCCAGAAAATTGGAACGGAAATGGCGCCACACCAAACTGGAAGTCTTCCGACTAGCTTGGAAAGACAGTACCGTGCAGTATCGAGGAGCCCTCACTGCTGCTCGATCATCCTATTTTTCCAACTTAATTGAGAAAAATAAGAACAATCCAAAATGTATTTTTGATACTGTCACAAAGCTAACTAAAAAGCAGAATTCCACAAGAGAGGATGGCTTTCACTTCAGCAGTGATAAATTCAAGAACATCTTTGAGGAAAAGATCATGACCATTAGAAAGCAAATGACAGACTCCTCTTTAAATCTGCGTATTCCTCCAAAGCTCAGTTGTCCTGAGTCTGCACAACTCTGCCAGGACCGAGGACCAAGGGAGACACTCAAGTGTTTTAGTACTATATCTCTTGACACAATGATGAAAATAATCATGGCCTCTAAACCTTCAAGCTGCATACTGGACCCTATTCCAACTAAACTACTGAAAGAGCTGCTTCCTGTGCTTGGCCTTCCTATGTCGAACATAATAAACGGCTCTCCATCTACCAGATGTGTACCAAACTCACTAAAAGTGGCCGTAATAAAGCCTCTCTTGAAAAAGCCAAACCTTGACCGAGAAAATATAAAAAACTAAAAATCGGCCTATATCGAATCTCCCATTCCTCTCAAAAATGTTAGAAAAAGCTGTTGCGCAGCAACTCACTGCCTTCCTGAAGACAAACAATGTATACAAAATGCTTCAGTCTGGTTTTAGACCCCATCATAGCACTGAGACTGCACTTGTGAAGGTGGTAAATGACTTTTTAATGGKGTCAGACCGAGGCTCTGCATCTGTCCTCGTGCTCCTAGACCTTAGTGCTGCTTTTGATACCATCGAGCACCACATTCTTTTGGAGATTGGAAACCCAAATTGGTCTACACAGACAAGTTCTGGCCTGGTTTAGATCTTATCTGTCGGAAAGATATCAGTTTTTCTCTGTGGATGGTTTGTCCTCTGACAAATCAACTGTAAATGTCGGTGTTCCTCAAGGTTCCGTTTTAGGACCACTATTGTTTTCACTATACAGTGGGGAACAAGTATTTGAAACACTGCCGATTTTGCAGGTTTTCCTACTTACAAAGCATGTAGAGGTCTTAATTTTTATCATAGGTACACTTAAACTGTGCGAGACGGAATCTAAACAAAAATCCAGAAAATCACATTGTATGATTTTTAAGTAATTCATTTGCATTTTATTGCATGACATAATTATTTGATCACTACCAACCAGTAAGAATTCCGTCTCTCACAGACTGTTAGTTTTTCTTTAAGAAGCCTGCTGTTTCTCAACTCTTACCTGTGTTAAAGACACCTGTCCACACACTCATCAAACAGACTCCAACCTCTCACAATGGCCAAGACCAGAGAGCTGTGTAAGGACATCAGGGATAATTGTAGACCTGCACAAGGCTGGGATGGGCACAGGACAAATAGGCAAGCAGCTTGGTGAGAAGGCAACAACTGTTGGCGCAATTATTAGAAAATGGAAGAAGTTCAAGATGACGGTCATCACCCTCGTCTGGGGTCCATGCAAGATCTCACCTGTGGGGCATCAATGATACTGAGGAAGGTGAGGGATCAGCCAGAACTACACGGCAGGACCTTTTCAATGACCTGAAGAGAGCTGGGACCACAGTCTCAAAGAAACCATTAGTAACACACTACACCGTCATGGATTAAAATCCTGCAGTGCACGCAAGGTCCCGCTGCTCAAGCCAGCGCATGTCCAGGCCCGTCTGAAGTTTGCCAATGACCATCTGGATGATCCAGAGGAGGAATGGGAGAAGGTCATGTCGTCTGATGAGACAAAAGAGTTTTTTGGTCTAAACCACCCGCCGTGTTTGGAGGAAGAAGAAGATGAGTAAACCCAAGAAACCATCCCAACGTGAAGCATGGAGGTGGAAACTCATTCTTTGGGGATGCTTTTCTGCAAAGGGGACAGGACGACTGCACGTATTGAGGGGAGGATGGATGGGGCATGTATCGCGAAATCTTGGCCAACCACTCCTCCCTCAGTAAGAGCATGGAAGATGGGTCGTGGCTGGGTCTTCCAGCATGACACGACCCGAAACACACAGCCAGAGCAACTAAGGAGTGGCTCCGTAAAGCATCTCAAGGTCCTGGAGTGGCCTAGCCAGTCTCCAGACTGAACACATAGAAATCTTTGGAGGAGCTGAAAGTCCGTATTGCAGCGACAGCCCGAAACCTGAAGGATCTGGGAAGGTCTGTATGGAGGAGTGGGCCAAAATCCCTGCTGCAGTGTGTGCAAACTGGTCAAGAACTACAGGAAACGTATGATTCTCTGTAATTGCAAACAAAGGTTTCTGTAACAAAATATTAAGTTCTGCTTTTCTGATGTATCAAATACACTGCTCAAAAAAAAAAAGGGAACACTTAAACAACACAATGTAACTCCAAGTCAATCACACTTCTGTGAAATCAAACTGTCACTTAGGAAGCAACACTGATTACAATAATTTCACATGCTGTGTGGCATGGAATAGACAACAGGTGGAAATTATAGGCAATTAGCAAGACACCCCAATAAAGGAGTGGTTCTGCAGGTGGTGACCACAGACCACTTCTCAGTTCCTATGCTTCTGGATGATGTTTTGGTCTTTGAATGCTGGCGGTGCTCTCACTCTAGTGGTAGCATGAGACGGAGTCTACAACCACACAAGTGGCTGGGTAGTGCAGCTCATCCAGGATGGACATCAATGCGAGCTGTGGCAAGAAGGTTTGCTGTGTCTGTCAGCGTAGTGTCCAGAGCATGGAGGCGCTACCGGGAGACAGGTCAGTACATCAGGAGACGTGGAGGAGGCCGTAGGAGGGCAACAACCCAGCAGCAGGACCGTACCTCCGCCTTTGTGCAAGTAGGGCAGGAGGAGCACTGCCAGAGCCTGCAAAATGACCTCCAGCAGGCCACAAATGTGCATGTGTCTGCTCAAACGGTCAGAAACAGACCCCATGAGGGTGGTATGAGGCCGACGTCCACAGGTGGGGGTTGTGCTTCAGCCCAACACCGTGCAGGACGTTTGGCATTTGCCAGAGAACACCAAGATTGGCAAATTCACCATGGCGCCCTGTGCTCTTCACAGATGAAAGCAGTTCACACGCACATGTGACAGACGTGACAGGCTGGAGACGTGGAGAACGTTCTGCTGCTGCAACATCCTCCAGCATGACCGGTTTGGCGGTGGGTCAGTCATGGTGTGGGTGGCATTTCTTTGGGGGGCGCACAGCCCTCCATGTGCTGCCAGAAGTAGCTGACTGCCATTAGGTACGAGATGAGATCCTCGACCCTTGGAGACCATATGCTGGTGCGGTTGGCCTGGGTCCTCCTAATGCAAGACAATGCTAGACCTCATGTGCTGGAGTGTGTCAGCAGTTCCTGCAAGAGGAGGCATTGATGCTTTGGACTGGCCCGCCGTTCCCCAGACCTGAACCAATTGAGCACATCTGGGACATCAGTGTCTCGCTCCATCCACCAACGCACGTTGCACCACAGACTGTCCAGGAGTTGGCGGATGCTTTAGTCCAGGTCTGGGAGGAGATCCCTCAGGAGACCATCCGCCACCTCATCAGGAGCATGCCCAGGCATTGTAGAGAGGTCATACAGGCACGTGGAGGCACACACACTACTGAGCCTCATTTTGAGTTGTTTTAAGGACATTACATCAAAGTTGGATAGCCTGTAGTGTGGTTTTCCACTTTAATTTTGAGTGACTCCAAATCCAGACCTCCATGGGTTGATAATTTGTTTCCATTGATAATTTGTGTGTATTTTGTTGCAGCACATTCAACTATGTAAAGAAAAAGTATTTAATAAGAATATTTCATTCATTCAGATCTAGGATGTGTTATTTTAGTGTTCCCTTTATTTTTTTGAGCAGTGTACTTTATGTCATGCAATAAAATGCAAATTAATTACTTAAAAATCATACAATGTGATTTCCGGATTTTTGTTTTAGATTCCGTCTCTCACAGTTGAAGTGTACCTATGATGAAAATTACAGACCTCTACATGCTTTGTAAGTAGGAAAACCTGAAAAATTGGCAGTCAATCAAATACTTGTTCTCCCCACTGTATATTTTACCTCTTGGGGATGTCATTCGAAAACTTAATGTTAACTTTCGCTGCTATGCGGATGACACACAGCTGTACATTCCGATGAAACATGGTGAAGCCCCAAAATTGCCCTCGCTGYAAGCCTGTGTTTCAGACATAAGGAAGTGGATGGCTGCAAATGTTCTACTTTTAAACTCGGACAAAACAGAGATGCTTGTTCTAGGTCCCAAGAAACAAAGAGATCTTCTATTGAATCTGACAATTAATCTTGATGGTTGTAAAGTCGTCTCAAATAAAACTGTGAAGGACCTCGGCGTTACTCTGGACCCTGATCTCTCTTTTGACGAACATATCAAGACTGTTTCAAGGACAGCTTTTTTCCATCTAGGTAACATTGCAAAAATCTGAAACTTTCTATCCAAAAATTATGCAGAAAAATGTATCCATGCTTTTGTCACTTCTAGGTTAGACTACTGCAATGCTCTACTTTCCGGCAACCCGGAATAAGCACTATATAAACTTCAGTTAGTGCTAAATKCAGCTCCTAGAATCTTGACTAGAACCAAAAGATTTGATCATATTACTCCAGTGCTAYCCTCTCTACACTGGCTTCCTGTTAAGGCAAGGGCTGATTTCAAGGTTTTACTGCTAACCTACAAAGTATTACAAGGGCTTGCTCCTACCTATCTTTCCGATTTGGTCCTTCCGTACATACCTACACGTACGCTACGGTCACAAGACACAGGCCTCCTTATTGTCCCTAGAATTTCTAAGCAAACAGCTGGAGGCAGGGCTTTCTCCTATCTGCTGTTTTTCAAAACTCTCTAGAGACAGCAGGAGCGGTAGAGATGCTCTCAATGATCGGCTATAAAGCCAACTGACATTTAATCCTGAGGCTGACCTGTTGCACCCTCGAGCAACTACTGTGATTATTATTATTTGACCATGCTGGTCATATTTATGAACATTTGAACATCTTGGCCATGTCTGTTATAATCTCCCACCGGCACAGCCAGAAAGAGGACTGGCCACCCTCATAGCCTGGTTCCTCTAGGTTTCGGCCTTTCTAGGGAGTTTTTTCTAGCCACCGAGCTTCTACACCTGCATTGCTTGCTATTTGGGGTTTTAGGCTGGTTTTCTGTACAGCACTTTGAGTATCAGCTGATGTAAGAAGGGTATA
>NC_036866.1:3351729-3378883 GCF_002910315.2 Salvelinus sp. IW2-2015 | reverse complement strand
GCTACATTTTTATGGAATGGTCTGCCTACGCCATGTGAGAGACGCAGACCTGCGGTCTCATAAATACATTTGATTTGATATATCATTGACTTATAAGTCCAAAAATGGATGTAGCAACATATAGTGTATTCACGACAACAGGGAACCTGGAGAAGAAAAAAACTCTGACTGGGGAAAAATTGCTTTGAACGGTCATCCAACTCAGAAACTTGGGCATCATCCTAGACCTCCAACTGATCTGAGCAAAGATCACTGGGGTGTATTCATGAAGCCAATTCCACAACAAAAACCATTTACTCCAAATTTTTTGTTTACTTTGCCATTTACTTTTGTTTACTTGGTAATGAAAGTTTGAGTTTATATTGGACAAAATCAGGTAGATCATTCCCAGTTTCGTTTGCTTCCGTTTGTTTCTTAAACTGTAAACCGTTCCCGTTGCAATAAGCTATTGAGAGAGGCTGCCGTAGTCAGACCTGGACCTCAAGAGAAGACAGGCTATGTGCACACTGGCCACACAATGAGGTGGAAACTGAGCTGCACTTCCTAACCTCTTGCCAAATGTATGACCATATTAGAGACACATYTTTCCTTCAGATTACTCAGACCCACAAAGAATTCGAAAACAAACCCGATTTTGATAAACTCCCATTTCTATTGGGTGAAATACCACCGTGTGCCATCACAGCAGCAAGCTGTGACCTGTTGCCACAAGAAAAGGGCAACCAGTGAAGAACCAACACCATTGTAAATATAACCCATACTTTTTCCCTTTTGTACTTTAATTATTTGCACAACAGGGTATAAAGCCATAATATGACATATGAAATATCTCTACGCCTTTGACATTTTTGTGAGTGTAATGTTTACTGTAAAAAAATAAGAAATTCATACACATTTGTTTATCTATTTCACTTACTCTGGCAATGTAAACATATGTTTGCCATGCCAATAATGCCCTTTGAATTAAATTAGTAATTAATATATCCCTGATATCACGATTTGTCCCAGTCTGAGCTCGTTTTTTTCTTCTGAGTTCCCAGTTGTCGAGAACGCTAAGGATGCTCGCTTTAAATCACAAATGACGTCACTTTTCCCATAACCAAGTAGAGATATACCACACAACAACCAACGCGTAGGATTCATAGTTTGCGTTCAACATTTACATTTACATTTAAGTCATTTAGCAGACGCTCTTATCCAGAGCGACTTACAAAGTTCAAAAAATATATATCCTGGTTAGTTCATTGAATCACCAAATAATGTGGAGACAATTCATTGAATCACCAAATAATGTGGAGACAATTCATTGAATCACCAAATGTGTCATGTTTTTGCACGTTAGAGAGGCGTAGTATAATCTCAAAGCTTGACACCCATTTAGTGGTATTTAAACTTTCTTTCAGTCCTTGTAAGGACATTACCATAAATATTATTTCACAAGCGCCGTAAATTCATATAAAATGACGGGCAAAGTTCAAATAAACTTACAATATTTGTGTAAATATTTATCTTACGATTTTTCGCCTGAATAAATACAATACATACAGAGCTGTGTTTAAACGAATGAACTGGACTTACCCGATAAAAGCGTGGGACTTCCTTCTGAAAACTGGTGAAAATAGGCCTACGCGAGACGCTCCACAGGCGTTTTGATTGGACACATTATGGCAACAGATACCAGGCAGGTATTTCAAGTTCGAGCATGTGTTCAGTAAGAGATCACCTAACGTAACAAGCGCAGAAAGACAAGCAAGAGAAACCCCGCCCAAACACACTGCCATAATACTTATGTAGGCCTACGTTTAAAAACCGAATCATATTACTTCATATCCACAAACATATCCACAAAATTATATTTTTTGATGTCAAATTGGAGGGATGATGCTAGGCAAAAAATATATAAAATATATATATATTCCAGTTTTACAGTCATTATTCTCAATGCATGTGTACTGTGTATATCTGAGGTAAAACGCATCAAAGCATATTTTATGCAACATATAGGACAACAAACATTTTGCGGGTAGTGATCAGCATTCAACTAAAATAATTACACACTGTTTGCATCCTAAAAAGTATTTTACTTTTAGACCAGTTTGGAACTTGTGGCAGTTCGCCAGACAGCAATATTCATTGTATGTTACTTCGAACCCACAAATGCAGATACTCCAGATACTCYACTAAAGAAGGKCAGTTTAATTGCTTCTTTAATCAGAACAGTTTTCAGCTGTGCTAARATAATTGCAAAATGGTTTTCTAATGTTCAATTAGCCTTTTTAATTGATAAACTTGGATTAGCTAACACAACGTGCCATTGGAACACAGGAGTGATGGTTGCTGACAATAGGCCTCTGTACGCCTATGTAGATATTCCATTATAAATCAGACATTGTCCAGCTACAATTAAATATTTACAACATTAACAATGTCTACACTGTATTTCTGATCAATTTGATGTTTTTTTTATTTTTTATTTCACCTTTATTTAACCAGGTAGGCTAGTTGAGAACAAATTCTCATTTGCAACTGCGACTGGCACAAGATAAAGCATAGCAGTGTGAACAGACAACACCAGAGTTACACATGGAGTAAACAATAAACAAGTCAATAACATGGTAGGAAAAAAAAGAGAATTCTATATAATGGTGCAAAAGGCATGAGGTAGGCAATAATAAATCGAATAATTACAATTAGCAGATTAACACTGGAGTGATAAATCATCAGATGATCATGTGCAAGAAGAGATACTGGTGTTGCAAAAGAGCAGAAAGATAAATAAATAAAAGCAGTAGGGGGTGAGGTAGGTAAATTGGGTGGTAGTTTACAGATGGACTATGTACAGCTGAGCGATCGGTTAGCTGCTCGGATAGCAGATTTTTAAAGTTGTTGAGGGAGATAAAAGTCTCAACTTTCAGAGAATTTTTGCAATTCGTTCCAGTCGCAGGCAGCAGAGAACTGGAAGGAAAGGCGTCAAATGAGGTTTTAGCTTTAGGATGATCAGTGAGATACACCTGCTGGAGCGCGTGCCTGCGGGTGGGTGTAGCCATCGTGACCAGTGAACTGAGATAAGGCGGCACTTTACCTAGCATAGCCTTGTAGATGACCTGAGCCAGTGGGTCTGACGACGAACATGTAGCGAGGGCCAGCCGACTAGGCATACAGGTCGCAGTGGCTGGTCGTATAAGTGGCTTTAGTAACAAAACGAATGGACACTGTGATAAAACTGCATCCAGTTTGCTGAGTAGAGTGTTGGAGCTATTTTTGTAGATGACATCGCCCGAAGTCGAGGATCGAGGTAGTTATATCAGTTTTACTAGGTAAGTTTGGCGGCGTGAGTGACGGGAGGCTTTGTTGCGGAATAGAAAGCCGATTCTTGATTTGATTTTGGGATTGGGAATGTTGATATGGAGTCTGGAGAGGAGAGTTTGAGTCTAGCCAGAACCATAGGTACTTATAGACTGTCACATATTCTAGGTGGAAACGGTCAGGTGGTGTATGGTAGTCGGGGGCGGTGGCGGCATGGCGCGATACGGTTGAAAAAGCATGCATTTGGTTTTTACTAGCCGTTTAAAGAGCAGGTTGGATGGCCAGGAAGGAGTGTTGTATGGCATTGAAGCTCGTTTGGAGGTTAGAGTAGACAGTGGTCCAAGGAAGGGCGGAAGTATATTAGAATGTTGTCGTCTGCGTAGAGTGGGATCAGGGGAAGCCTCGCAGCAAGAGAAACATCATTGGATGTATACATGAAGAAAAAGAGTCGGGCACCGCGAGAATTGAACCCCTGTCGGTCCCCATAGGACTGCCAGAGGGACAGGAACAACATGCTCCGATTTGACACACTGAACTCTTGTCTGGCAAAGATAGTTGGTGAACCAGCAAGGCAGTCATTAGAAAACGAGCTACTGAGCATTGCGATAAAGAATATGGTGATGACAAGAGTCGAAAGCCTTGGCAGAGTCGATGAAGAGGCTGCACAGTTATGTCTTTTATCGAATGGCGTTATGATAATCGTTTGTACCTTGAGCTGGCGGAGGTGACCCGTGTGAACGGCTTCGGAAAGCCGGATTGCCAAGCGGGAGAAGGTCGGTGGGACTTCGGAGATGGTAGTGATCTGTTTGTTGACTTGGTTTCGAAGCGCTTAGATAGGCAGGGCAGGATGGATTAGGTCTGTAACAGTTTTGGTCCAGTGGTGTCCCCGCTTTGAAGAGGGGATGACCGCGGCAGCTTTCCATCCTTTGGGGATCTCAAGAGTGATCGAAGGAGAGTTGAACAGGCTGGTAATAGGGGGTGCGGACAATGGCCGGGGAACAGTTTCAGAAATAGGGCGGTCCAGTGTCAAGCCGCAGACTGATTTGTATGGGTCCAGGTTTTTTCCAGCTCTTTCAGAACATCCTGCTATTCTGGTTGGGATAAAGAGAAGCTGAGGGAGGCTTGGGCGAGTAGCAGCGGGGGGGGCGGGGCTGTTGGCCAAGGTTGGAGTGGCAGGAGGAAGGCATGGCCAGCCATTGAGAAATGCTTGTTGAAGTCTTGATTTTCACGGACTTTATGCGGTGGTGACCGTAGTTACGCTTAGCCTTCAGTGCAGTGGGCAGCTGGGAGAGTCCTCGTTGTTCTCCTGACTTTTACAGTATCCCAGAACTTTTTGAGTTAGAGCTAACAGATGCGATTTCTATTGAAAAAGCTGCCGTTTGCTCTTCGCTGAACTGACTTTGCGAGTGTTTGGGTTCTCCTGACTTCCCTGAACAGTTTGGCATATGCGGGGGCTCTTGCGATGCTATTTGAGTTCGCAACAGATGTTTTTGTGCTGGGCGATGGGCAGTCGGTTCTGGAGTGAACCAAGGGCTATAATGCTGTTTTGGTTCTGCACTTTGTTTGAAACGGAGCATGCTTGTCTAAATGGTGAGGAAGTAACATTTAAAGGGAATGACCAGGAGTCGCTCAACTGACGGGATGAGTGTCAATATCCTTCACAGGGTACCGGGCCAGGTCGATTAGAAAGCCTCTTCGCAGAAGTGTTTTAGGGAGCGTTTTGAACAGGATTAGAGGGTGGTCGTTGAGCACGCGACCCGTGCGGATACAGCATGAGGCAGTGATCGCTGAAGATCTTGATTGAGACAGCAGAGGTGTATTTGGAGGGCAGGTTGGTCAGGATATGTCTATTAGGAGTGCCCATGTTTACGGATTTAGGTTGTACCTGGTGGGGGTTCCTTGATGATTTGTGCTGAGATGAGGCATCAAGCTTGGTTGTAGACTGCGGGTGTTAGCATATCCCAGTTTATGTCACCTAACAGAACAAACTCTTAAGCTAGATGGGAGCGATCAATTCACAGATGGTCCAGGCAACAGGCTGGGACTGAGCGGGGTCGGTAGCAGCGGCACAGTGAGAACTTATTTCTGGAAAGATTAATTTTTAAAATTAGAAGTCCGAACTGTCTTGGCATAGACCTGGAAAGTATGACGAACTTTGGCCAGGCTATCTCTGCAGTAGATTGCAACTCCTCCCCCTGGCCAGTTCTATTCTTGACGGAAAGTGTTATAGTTGGTATGGAAATCTCCAGAATTTTTGGTGGCTTCTAAGCCAGATTCCTCGGACACGGCTACAGGACAATCAGGTATTGCAGAGTGCTAAGCGCGGGAGTAAGGGCAAACTTAGGAGGAGCTTCTGATGTTGACATGCCTGAGGCAAGGCTTTTTCGATCACAGGAAGTAACAAAGAGGGACTGACATGCAGGCCTGGGTTTCCTCACATCACGCCGAGGAACAGAGGAGTAGTAGAATGAGGGTGCGCTTTAAAAAGCTTATCAAGAACTGTCGCCTAGACGTTTGGGACAAAGAAAAAAGGAGCAGAATTTATGGGCGTGGTAGAATAGATTCTGGGCATAATGCAGACAGGGGTATGGAGGGCGCGGGTACAGCGGAGGCAAGCCCAGGCAACTGGTGATGAAATAGAGAGGTTGTATCTCTGACATTGCTGGTCTCAGATGGGTGAGGTTCACCCAGTGTGGAGGCGATGGTACAAAGGGGTATCAGAGGTACGGAAGTGGTGAACTACCAGGGTCCATTTGCAAACCAAAACAATATAATGTGAAAAACTAGCGCCTGAACAACAGTATGAAGCATAATTGATATTTGAGAAGACATACAATAAGCATTAAATGATTGCAGTCGCTTGATTGGAGAGCTAGCTAAAAACAACGTAAATAACAGCAAGCATAACAGGGTGCTAGTCTAAACAGCAACAACAGTAAAGAAAATGCGACGACTAGGCAGAGAGATCGAATTAACTACACACAGATCCTGAGTTAAGCACAGAGCCGACAGATAAAACACAAATAAACAGAATGGAAATACCGTGAATTAATGACAGTCAAGCATGCATCACTTATGTAGCCAAGTGATCATAGTGTCCAGGCGGCAGCCGTAGATGGAGCAGGGAGCCTCCACTAAGCTAGCACGCGGCGGTTAAAGTTAGTAGCCCGGGGGTGGTCTGCTCAGACGGAGGGGTCTCGCTCAGACACTGGTCGTGTCGACAGAGAATCCAGAGAATCCAAGCTGAAGGCGAAAGAGAGTTGTGAATTGTAGAATTGTGTTGCAACTGTGCTAGCTTCGTGGCAGTGGCGCTAACTGCGCTAGCTGCAAGCTAGCTGTGAGGATCAGAAGTAGTGGCTCAGGATTACGAGAATCCGGCGTTGTTGTCGAGAGACAGTCCGATGCTGGTAATTGGGAGTAATATCAGGCTAAATAACAGGGCTGTGTCTTGTGCAGAAGTAAAAGCTTACTAGCAGCGGCAAAAAAATGGCTAAATTAGCCGTAGCTGATTTAGACCAGTTGTGATGGATTGGCAGGCTCTGTGTCGGCAAAAAAAGGTCCAGTCCACATTGGCAAAGGGTATTGTAAGCCCAGAATTCGCTGGTAGACCTCTTTTGGTAGCCGGCGATGGGCCTAGCTCGAGGCTAGCTCAAGGCTAACTAGTGCTTGCTTCGGGACAGATGTGTTAGCCAGTAGTACCACTCGGGTTCAGCTAGCTAGCTGTGATAATACGGTGATAATTGTCCAGAGCTTGCGTCAGGAATCCGTGATGTGGTAGAGAAAAATCACATCCTATATGCTCGGTTTGATATCGCGCTTGCAGATGGAGTATTGGCCCGGTATTGAAGCTGGCTGTGTCCAGAGTTAAGGCGAAGACCGCAAGCAGTGGCTAACTGACTACAAGCTAGTAGCTAGTTATCTTGGCTAGCTTCTGATTGGGGTTACGTTCTAAAGTATAAAAAAAAATAGCAGGTCCGTACCACAGTTGGGTGAGGCGGAATGTATATTCAGTTCCTAAATGGAAAGTGAAATTAAAATTAAAATATATACAAATGTATACGAAAAATACGAATACTATTTACACGGACAGACAGGACAAAGACACATCCGACTGCTACGCCATCTTGGATGTATTTTAATGACAAAAAAAGGCTTTTTCTTTCAAACAAGAACATTTCTAAGTGACCCAAACTTTTGAACGTACATTCTGAATGTAGTGTATAGCAGACAGTATAATAATATTCACTCTAGATAAGGGTGTCCTGCTGATGAATGTGATGTAGTGAAATAACACTCACCTTGGTAGTTTGTCCCTCTTGATCCTCCAGTGTCATACAGCTTCATTAACTGCAGCGGACAGATGACGCGTGACTATTGTTGTTCACTGTCACATTCTTATCACAAACAGTCCACATCAAATCAAATTTATTATATAGCCCTTCGTACATCAGCTGATATCTCAAAGTGCTGTACAGAAACCCAGCCTAAAACACCAACAGCAAGCAATGCAGGTGTAGAAGCACGGTGGCTAGGAAAAAAACTCCCTAGAAAGGCCAAAACCTAGGAAGAAACCTAGAGAGGAACCAGGCTATGAGGGGTGGCCAGTCCTCTTCTGGCTGTGCTGGGTGGAGATTATAACAGAACATGGCCAAGATGTTCAAATGTTCATAAATGACCAGCATGGTCAAATAATAATAATCACAGTAGTTGTAATAGGGTTAGAGGTAGAGAATCCCAGTGGAGAGAGGGGAACTGGCCAGGCAGAAACAGCAAGGGRGGTTCGTTGCTCCAGAGCCTTTCCGTTCACCTTCACACTCCTGGGCCAGACTACACTCAATCATATGACCCACTGAAGAGATGCATGCAAGTACACATACTGGATGCATCCCGGTAGCACTGACGTAATCCAGAGTACAGAAGAAACTATCTTGTCCTCAGTTTCTCTATCCATTCCTGTGCCCATTTTTTCCACCCAAGGAAATGTAACTTTACCTGGTCCAGTTCTTTCACCTGTTCAGTTCATACATCTGTCCAGTTCTTTTACCTGTCCAGTACTTTTAGTTCTTTAACCTGTCCAGTTCTTTACCTGTCCAGTCCTTTTACTTGTACAGTTATTTTACCTGTCCAGTTCTTCCACCTGCCAGCTCTTTCACCTGTCCAGTTATCTTACCTGTCCAGTTATTTCACCTGTTCAGTTCTTTTACCTGTCCAGTTGGTCCACCATTCCAGTTCTTCCACCTGTCAGTTCTTTCACCTGTCCAGTTCTTTTACCCTTTCAGTTCTTTCAGATCAGTGCAGGTGAAAGAAAGTAGAGAAACATGTCACAGGTAGAAAGCTTCATTGGACATATCAGAAAATGTGATAAAATAGCAATTGTCTCTGTTCTGTATTAATCTGTCATAATGAAAATAATACATTTGATTTGAAAACCAATCTTTACAAATCCCAAGGATACTGAATCACAGATCAACTTTCAGAAACTAAAGTTAGCTTAAAGTAGGCCTACATAGGCCTACATAAAACATGATACTGAATGTTAAGGACTAATTAATAGCAGGCCTAAGTTGTTATTTAATGGAGGAGTAATGCACACTTGTTAAAAGATGACTTCTGATTGTACAGTAGCCAACTGGAGCCAACTGGAGACAAATAAAATACAAGTTTAATGAAAGTAAAATGCAACATAAACTGTTGATTAGTAGTTGTAGCTGTACAAGCATTTACAAAATCTTTCACCACATTCGTCACAATTTTCTTCTCTTATTAATCATAATTTTCTGTCCTTTCAGACAGATTTCACAGCTTGTGAGTGTGACTTTGCAGTCGGCAGCATATTGTTGTTGAAGAATTGGGGTGAGCTGTTGTAACTTCTCAGGGATTATGCTCTGTTCTGTGTTGAACTGTGATGTCATGCCTTTCATAGAGTCCAGTTATATCTGCACCCTAACACAAGGCCATTGTGTTCTGGAACTGTTACTTGTATAAATAACTATTGTGATAATGCTGTTCATTGACTACAGCTCAGCGTTCAACACCATAGTGCCCACAAAGCTCATCACTAAGCTAAGGACCCTGGGACTAAACACCTCCCTKTGTAACTGTATCCTGAACTTCCTGACGGGCCGCCCCCAGGTGGTAAGGGTAGGCAACAACACGTCTGCCACGCTGATCCTCAACACAGGGGCCCCTCAGGGATGCATGCTTAGTTCCCTCCTGTACTCCCTGTTCACCCACGACTGGGTAGCCAAACACGACTCCAACACCATCATTAAGTTTGCTGACGACACAACAGTGGTAGGCCTGATTACAGACAATGATGAGATGCCAGTATGGTGCCAAGACAACAACCTCTACCTCAATGTGAGCAAGACAAAGGACCSGATCGTGGACTACAGGAAAAGGCGGGTCGAACAGGCCCCCATTAATATCGACAGGGCTGTAGTGGAGRGGGTTGAGAGCTTCAAGTTCCMTGGTGTRCACATCGTCAACAAACTAACATGGTCCAAGCACACCAAGACAGTCGTGAAGAGGGAACGACAACACCTTTATCCCCCTCAGAGACTGAAAAGATTTGGCATGGGTCCTCAGATCCTCAAAAGGTTCTACAGCTGCACCATCGAGAGCATCCTGACTGGTTGCATCACTGCCTGGTATGGCAACTGCTTGGCCTCCAACCGCAACGCACTACAGAGGGTAGTACATCCCTGGGGGCAAGCTTCCTGCCATCCAGGACCTCTATACCAGGCGGTGTCAGAGGAAGGCCCAAAAATTGTCAAAGACTCCAGCCATCCATCATCGAACTATTCTCTTCTGACCCACCGGCAGCTGGTACCGGAGCCGCCAAGTCTAGGTCCAAGAGGCTTCTAAACAGCTTCTACCCCCAAGCCATAAGACTCCTGAACACCTAGTCAAATGGCTACCCAGACTATTTGCATTGCCCCCCCTCTCTCCACAACACTGCCACTCTGTTTCATCTAGCATAGTCACTTAAAACATCTACCTACATGTAACATACTTCAAGAGTCAACCGATTAATTGGCATGGCGATTAATTAGGCCGATATCAAGTTTTCATAACAATCGGTAATCTGACTTTTTGGACGCCGATTATGGCCGATTACATTGCAATCCATGATGAAACTCCGTGGCAGGCTGACCACCTGTTACGCGAGTGCAGCATCAAAAGGACCTGTGGCTGCAAGGAGCCAAGGTAAGTTGCTAGCTAGCATTAAACTTATCTCATAAAACAATCAATCTTTTTTTTAATTTAAATTTCCCCTTTCCCCAATTTTCGTGGTATCCAATCGCTAGTAATTACTATCTTGTCTCATCGCTACAACTCCCGTACGGGCTTGGGAGAGACGAAGGTCGAAAGCCATGCGTCCTCCGAAGCACAACCCAACCAAGCCGCACTGCTTCTTAAACACAGCGCGCTCCAACCCGAAGCCAGCCGCACCAATGTGTCGGAGGAAACACCGTGTACCTGGCCCCCTTGGTTAGCGCGCACTGCGCCCGCCCGCCACAGGAGTGCGCTGAGCGCGATGAGACAAGGATATCCCTACCGGCCAAACCCTCCCTAACCCGGACGACGCTAGGCCAATTGTGCGTCACCCCACGGACCTCGGCGCGGGCGCTGCGACAGAGCCTGGGCGCGAACCCAGAGACTCTGGTGGCGCAGCTAGCACTGCGTGCAGTGCCCTAGAACCACTGCGCCACCCGGGAGGCCAAAAACAATCAATCTTAACATAATCACTAGTTAACTACACATGGTTGATGATAATACTAGTTAACTAGCGTGCCTGCGTGCATATAATCAATGCGTGCCTGTTAATTTATCACGAATCACAGCCTAATCAACTCGCCAAACGGGTGATGATTTAACAAAAGCGCATTCGTGAAAAAAGCACATTCGTTGCACAATGTGACCTAACCATAAACAGCAATGCCTTTGTTAAAACAATACACAAAAGTATATTTTATAAACCTGCATATTTAGTTAAAATAAATGCATGTTAGCAGGCAATATTAACTAGGGAAATTGTGTCACTTCTCTGCGTTCAGTGCAAGCAGAGTCAGGGTGTATGCAACAGTTTGGGCCGCCTGGCTCGTTGCGAACTGTGTTCTTCCTAACAAAGACCATAATTAATTAGCCAGAATTTTACATAATTATGACATAACATTGAAGGTTGTGCAATGAACAGCAATATTTAGACTTGGTTGCCACCGTTTGACAAAATACGGAATGGTTCCATATTTCACTGAAAGAATTTACGTTTTGTTTCCGAAATGATAGTGTCACACCCTGATCTGTTCACCTGTCCTTGTGATTGTCTCCACCACCTCCAGGTGTCGCTATTTTCCCAGTGTAATTATCCCTGTGTTTCCTGTCTCTCTGTGCCAGTTGTCTGATGTTTAGTCAAGTCAACCAGCGTGTTTTCCCGTACTCCTTTTCTATTCACTTTTATAGTCCTCCCGGTTCTGACCCCTGCCTGACTCTGGACTACTTTCCTGCCTGCATGATCATCCTTCCTGTCCTGACCTTGATTCTGCCTGCCCTTTGGACCTATGAACTCTGATCTTTTGACCTTTTTGCCTGTCCACGACCATTCTCTTGCCTACCCCTTTGGATTAATAAACATTGTAAGACTCCAACCATCTGCTCATGTACATAGTACATGTCACAACCACGTCTCCAACTAAACAGACAGGCAAAGACCTAACATCTGCCCCAACCATCTGCCTCCAGATGTCTGCATCTGGGTCTCGCCTTGTGCCTTGATAGATAGTTTCGGATTGAACATATGATGACCAAAGGCTAGTACTTCTGTGTGTTTATTATAATTAAGTCTATGATTTGATATTGATAGAGCAGTCTGACTGAGAGGTGGTAGTCAGCAGCAGGCTCGTAAGCATTCATTCAAACAGCACTTTACTACGTTTGCGAGCAGCACTTAGCAATGCTTGAAGCACAGCGCTTTTTATGACTTCAAGGCTATCAACTCCCGAGATTAGGCTGGCAATACTATAGTGCCTATAAGAACATCCAATAGTCAAAGGTATATGAAATACAAATGGTATAGAGAGAAATAGTCGACGCTTCATAATTCCTATAATAACTACACCCTAAAACTTCTTAAATGGAAATATTGAAGAACTGGGAATATTGAACCACCAGCTTTCATATGTTCTCATGTTCTGAGCAAGGAACTTAAACGTTAGCTTTTTTACATGGCACATATTGCACTTTTACTTTCTTCTCCAACACTTTGTTTCTGCATTATTTAAACCAAATTGAACATGTTTCATTATTTATTTGAGACTAAATAGATTTTATTTATGTATTATATTAAGTTAAAATAAAAGGGTTCATTGTTCATTCAGTATTGTTGTAATTGTCATTATTACAAATATAAAAATCGTCCGATTAATCGGTATCGGCTTTTTTTGGTCCTKCAATAATCGGTGTCYATATTGGCGTTAAATATCCACTGAAGAGTCACCATTAGAAGACAAAAATCTRTGAGGAGCTCAACCTCACCTTGTACTGTCTGCCCCTATAGCCTGCACACGACACAGGACCCGGATCACATTCCCATCAACAACTCCCGTCACCGGGGCAACAGAGGTCACAGGTCATGTCAGTGAACGATGACTTCAAAGAGGGATGGGTAAAAATACTTGAAAACATACGTAGGTAGATCTGGAGATGTTAAGACAGTCAAAAGGGTGAGAGCAAAGGTGTGTGAGAGCGTGCCTGTGTGTGTGTGCCCGCAGAGAGGGAGCTCTGACCTGCCCCAGTGTGATGGACCAGCGGTGTAGCGGCCCACTCCAGGCAGTTTCAGCAAAGCCTCAACCGTCCTGGGCATCTCTCCTCCCAGCTCTGATAATACCTGTACTACCCATCACAGTCAGACAGGACAACAAAAACAACACACCCTCAGAACTCACTACAGACAGAAAACACACGCTCAAAAGTTTATAACAACACAGTACATGTCACAACCACATCTCCAACTAAACAGACAGGCAAAGACCTAACATCTAAGATAAGATCCTATTTTTGACAGAGACAGAGGCAGTTGACAAAATTAACCAAAGAGTGCTCTCCACTTGTCATATTATACAAGTGACACGTTTGTGTTGTGGTAAGCCTTTCTTTTGCAAGAACATACAGTAAATACTATCTGCTATATATATATTCAGATCTTCCCCGGGAGTAGTACCCAAGCCCCGCCCACATCTGATTGACTTCCTGTGCAGATGAAAACCATGACAAGATGGTCAGAATTCATTTTAATCACCTCCAGTGTAGCTGCTGCAAGATCCTGTACTGTTGGCCACCGTTGGAAAAGAACCAGGCTAAAACACAACAAGAAGAAATCAATCCAAATGGCATTATTTATGTGTTTACTAAGTCTGCTCAAATTTACATTTTTGTCAGTTAGCAGGCACTTTTATCCAGTGACTTACAGGAGCGATTAGGGTTAAGTGCCTTGCTCAAGGGCACATCGACAGATTGTTCACCAAGTCGACTCAGGGATTCGAGCCAACAACCTGTTGGTTACTGGCCCAATGGTCTTAWCCGCAACGCTACCTGCCACCACAAATCAATCAGACTTCATACTAGACAGACAGACTGGCTTACATTCATCCACTAACAGTGTTGTAAAGTACRTAAGTAAAAATACTTTAAAGTACTACTTAAGTCGTTTTTTGGGGTATCTGTACTTTACTTCACTATTTATATTTTTGACAAATTTTACTTTTACTCCACTACATTCCTAAATAAAATAATGGACTTTTTACTCCATACATTTCCCATGATACCCAAAAGTACTCATTACATTTTGAATGCTTAGCAGGACAGGAACAGGGTCCAATTCACACACTTATCAAGAGGACATCCCTGGTTATCCCTACTCTATCTGATGTGGCGGACTCACTAAAAGCAAATGCTTCATTTGTAAATTATGTCTGAGTATTTGAGAGTGTGCCCCTGGCTATCTGTACATTTTAAAAACTTTTTAAAAAACATGGATTTTAGCAATTACATTTACTTTTGATACTTAAGTATATTTAAAACCCCTTTTAGACTTTTAGTAAAGTAGTATTTTACTCAGTGACTTTCACTTGAGTCATTTTCAATTAAGGTGTCTTTACTTTTACTCAAGCATGACCATTAGGTAGTAATCGATCACAGTGGCAACCTGGGTCTGCTGTAACATGATTTCRGAGACCCAAACTTGAGACGAAACGAGGCAGATAAATGACGAAAAGGCCCACTAGATAGATCATCACACAGAGCGGAGCATGCAGCCTCTGGTGTCCTGATGTTGATGTCCGGTTCTGTCAGAGCCTATTAAAGCTGCAATATGTAACTTTTTGGGRGACCTGACCAAATTCACATAGAAATGGGAGTTATAGATCTGTCATTCTCATTGAAAGCAAGTCTAAGAAGCAGTAGATCTGCTCTATGTGCAACAATTTCTATGCTTCCTTGTTCTTTACTTTCGGTTTTGTATAAGCCTGCCAGCTTCAACCACCTGAAAACACAATACTGTTGGTTATGGAAAATACATTTCATAGCAGTTTAGATGGTACAATGATTCTCTACACTATACGTGCTACACGTATTGAACCTTTAAGTCAAATCATATTCCTTGGGGGAACGCAAAATGCATTCTACCTAGCCTTTTCTATACCATATAGCAACTCATGGATTATATTCTAACACACTTTCCAATGGTATAAGGGAGTAAATTCGTACACATTTAATAATCATGATCATCAGTACAATAGAGTCAGTACAATAGAGACAGAAATTATATCATATATCATGTTCTATTAACACTGTGGTCAGTACACTCAGTGGCTATGGAACCCTGACCTGTTCACCGGACATGCTACCTGTCCCAGACCTGCTGTTTTKAACTCTCTAGAGACAGCAGGAGCGGTAGAGATACTCTGAATGATCGGCTATGAAAAGCCAACTGACATTTACTCCTGAGGTGCTGACCTGTTGCACCCTCGACAACCACTGTGATTATTATTATTATTTGCTGGTCATCTATGAACATTTGAACATCTTGGCCATGTACTGTTATAATCTCCACCCGGCACGGCCAGAAGAGGACTGGCCACCCCTCATAGCCCGGTTCCTCTCTAGGTTTCTTCCTAGGTTCTGGCCTTTCTAGGGAATTTTTCCTAGCCACCGTGCTTCTACACCTGCATTGCTTGCTGTTTGGGGATTTAGGCTGGGTTTCTGTACAGCACTTTGTGAGATCAGCTGATGTAAGAAGGGCTATATAAATACATTTGATTGATTGATCATGCCTTGAAACTGTGATGAGTGTATTATGTCATTCTCTTTACCATGGCTCTCCAGGGTAGCTCTCTATTCCCCTAGTCATACCAGTCCAGGAGATGTGTCCTGGATAGTGTGATGTCAGTAGGATCATGGAACGAATGACATGTAGACACAGCGGTCTCCATGGGCTCTGAGGGGAGGGAAGACATTACAGCATGACATTATGAAATCACAGATTTTCGGTTGTGGAAATCACTCAAATGAATCAAAACAGTCAATAGAGGGTCAAGGTAGAGGGAAAGAAAGAACAAATGTCAGACAAAGACACCGAGAGAGAGAAAGACAGAGAATTAAAGATTTGAGAGAGTGGGTGAGAGACAGTCAGAGAAAGAATAGAAGACTAGAACTAGAATGTTATTTGGTCCTAAACAGAGAGTACACAGTGGCAGAATACCTGACCACAGTGACTGACCCGAACTTAAGGAAAGCTTTGACTATGTACAGACTCAGTGAGCATAGCCTTGCTATTGAGAAAAGCTGCCGTAGGCAGACATGGCTCTCAAGAGAAGACAGGCTATGTGCGCCCTGCCCACAAAATAAGGTGGAAACTGAGCTGCACTTCCTAACCTCTTGCCAAATGTATGACCATATTAGAGACACATATTTCCCTCAGATTACACAGACCCACAAAGAATTTGAAAACAAACACAATTMTTTATAAACTCCCATATCTATTGGGTGAAATACCAGTGTGCCATCACAACAGCAAGATTGTGACCTGTTGCCACTGTGGCAACCAGTGAAGAACAAACACCATTGTAAATACAACCCATATTTATGTTTATTTATTTTCCCTTTTGTACTTTAACTATTTGCATATCGTTACAGCACTCTATATAGACATAATATGACATTTGAAATGTCTTTATTCTTTTGGAACGTCGTAAGTGTAATGTTTACTGTTCATTTTTATAGTTTATTTCACTTTTGTTTATTATCTACTTCACTTGCTTTGGCAGTGTTAACATACTTTTCCCATGCCAATCAAGCCCTTGAATTGATGCAAAAGTAGGCCTAGCTACAATACCTTCTTTCACAGTTTCTTTTGATATTTTCCGCGGTTTTGTCCAGCACAACTCTCTTCTCCTTCTGCATAGCTGATAGTAGCCTGCTAATAATAACATAAAATCTCCCTATTTTGGTACGTATGTAGGCTACAGTTGACAAATTCAACTAATTACTAGTGGAGATATTATCAACAATCAAAAACAATGTCCAATATTGTTCATGCAAAACTGATAAAGCAGTTTGTTTCATTTCAGTCAGTTCGCACAGATCTCTCCCGCCACTAGTGACTGAATGGCAGTTTACAACATTTGATGGGAGGGGATCGACGGTCAGTGCCATCTGCGATCCTTGGGTTCCCTAACATTAACCCATACCCTTACCTAATCCTAATCCTAACATTAACATGAACCCGTACCTTAAACATTTTAAATGTCAACTTCAATGGAGTAGGGACGTCCCAAGGATCCGTGGACCGACACCGTCTGTCTCAGCTATTAGCTAAAGCGTGACWTCCCCTAGAGCTCTCCGCTAAATGTAAAGGGGCATAGCCCACTTGCACCATTTTCTATTAAGGTATCTTTACTTTTACTCAAGTATGACAATTTGTTACTTTTTCCACCACTGTAGTCAATACCTTTGGGAGAGATATTGGGTCATTCAGCAGATGCTCTTATCCAGAGCAACTGACAGCCAGGGCCCTGTTTGAATAATTTACAAATGCATAATTTCTTCCTTGTTCCCTTGAGGTTAGCACATGTACGTGGTTTGATCTATACTATATTGGATACATGTAAGCAAGGTTACCACCCTATGACTTACACCAATGTAACCATTTTAGATTCAGTAGTCAAACGGAGCCATGGAGTATGCAGCTAACCATTATAGTGAAACCTAAAGATACATTCATATTTATACATTATATAATGTGTTATGTAATAAATATGACAATAATGACAGTAAAACTGAATGAATATTAATGACAGAACGGCGTTAAGAAAATGCACAACAACACGCAGGTGTTATTGCGGCTTCTTTTTTTATTATTCGTGCACTGAATAATTACCATTAGAAAACGGGGAGATGCCTCATACTCTGYTAAATACGCCCGCCTCTGGTTGGTTGTTCACCTAAAAGAAAAAACTATTTTCTCAAATCTGCCAGTCCAATCCAACCACAACGCCGTCTTTTCATGCTCTTGAACTCCACTGTTGAGGAACAGCTAATGCACAAAGAGGGGGAAAAACATAATGCAGAGGTCAAATTGAGCACAAATGCAGAGGTGGAGAAGAGCGCTCCCTACTGGACCAACAACACCACTTCAAGTTCCAGCAACATCTGGCGCTCCAAATCAAGGATCAATCAAGGCACGCTTAACTTGCTACTTCATGGTTAATTATTCTTATTATTTAAATTGTTTAATTGTAGAATACTTAAAGCTCAATTCCTGGCTGCCATTGGGTTACAATGATCTGTTGAGCAATTTCGAAAACTATTGTCGTCATATCCTATTTTTAGGTCACAATTATATTTACTATAGAGAACTAGGGAACGATAACTTTGACATTGGCTTTATTTATTCTTGCTCACAGTTTATACAAACTGAAGAAATGCAGAATTTACATAATCACACATTGCATACAGAATAGCACGAGGAAACGCTTAGAATACATAACACATGGCAAACATAATACAAACACTGTCACGCCCTGACCATAGAGAGCCCTTGGTTCTCTATGGTGTAGTAGGTCAGGGCGTGACTAGGGGGTGTTCTAGGTTATATATTTCTATGTTGGTGCTCTTGGTATGGTTCCCAATTAGAGGCAGCTGATGTTCGTTGTCTCTAATTGGGGATCATACTTAAGGGATATTGTTTTTGAGTAAGTGCATGTTGCACCTCAGTACTGCACGGTCGTTGTTTGTTTCTTGGTTTGTTTTAAGTTTCACTAAAAATAAAGATGTGGAACTCCGATCACGCTGCGCCTCGGTCCGTCTCTCCACACGGTCGTGACAGAATATCCCAACAACAAAGGACCAAGCAGCGTGAAAATGAGGTAAGGAAGTTTTGGACTTGGTAGGACATGAGAAGACACGAGACCCTTCCTTGGCGGGAGTCGCCAAGGAGCATAGGGGGACAGCGATGACGCCGGGGACCGCGGCCACAGAAACCCCAAGATTTTTGGGGGGGGCACATGGAGTGGTCGGCGGAGCAGCGGGGAGTGCCAGTGCCTGAATGGCAAACTCTGGAGGAGTTCAACGAGGGATACCGGAGAAAGGTTTTGGCGAGGAGTATGCTGCAGCGCAGGCGCGCTGATGGGCCTTCTCAGCCCGGTACCATCTGTGCCTGATCGCTGCTCTCACCCTGAAGAGCCAGAGACCGTCCTGGAGGCAATGGGGAAGTTGGAAGAGAGAGATGAGAGAGATGTTGTGTAAGTGTGTTCTGCTCAACATCCGACCAGAGGAGCCGGTTAGCAGTCTGGTGCAACCTGTGCCGGCTCCACGCTTCTGGCTTCCAGTGCGCCTCCCCAATCCGGTACGTCCTGTGCCTGCTCCTCGCCCTGAAGAGCGTATCACCAGTCCGGTGCAACCTGTGCCGGCTCCACGCATCAGGCCTCCAGTGCGTGTCCCCAGTCCGGTACGTCCTGTGTCTCCTCCTCGCACTTGCCCTGAAGTGCGTGTCCCCAGTCCGGTACGTCCTGTGCCTGCTCCTCGCCCTGAAGTGCGTGTCACCAGTCCGGTGCCACCTGTACCGGCTCCACGCACTAGACCTCCAGTGCGCATTCACAGTCCAGAGCCTCCGGCGACAGTCTACAGTCCGGAACCTCCTGCGACGGTCTACAGTCCAGAACGTCCAGGCACGGCGTCCAGTCCCGCTCCAGGGCAGGAGCCTTTCTCTGTGCCCAGTCCAGGCACGGTGTTCAGACCGGCGCCATGGCCAGATCCGGGGTCTGGGCGGGGGCTACGACCTGCACCGGGGCCGCCACCGACACTAATCACCCCCCTACCCTCCCCATTTGGTTTCAGGTTTTGTGGCTGGAGTCCGCACCTTTGGGAGGGGGGGGTACTGTCACGCCCTGACCATAGAGAGCCCTTAGTTCTCTATGGTGTAGTAGGTTAGGGCGTGACTAGGGGAAGTTCTAGGTCCTATATTTCTATGTTGGTGCTCTTGGTATGGTTCCCAATTAGAGGCAGCTGATGTTCGTTGTCTCTAATTGGGGATCATACTTAAGGGTTCCCTGTTCCCACCTGCTTTGTGGGATATTGTTTTTGAGTGAGTGCATGTTGCACCTCAGTACTGCACGGTCGTTGTTTGTTTTAAGTTTCACTAAAAATAAAGATGTGGAACTCCAATCCCACTGCGCCTTGGTCGGTCTCTCCACACGGTCGTGACAAACACTTAGAATGCATAACACATGGCAAACATAATACAAACACTAATTGATGGGAAAACTGTATTGTGTCAACAACAAAAAAAACAAGACTTTGAAAAAGATGACTTGGCCATAAATACTTTAGACAGCAAGCTCTTTAGCCTATATTCTGGCATCATTTTCAGCACGGGACAGCTCTAATGATATAGTTAAGTTTAACTTTGTAACGAGTGCAAAGCGTGGTGTATTGGGAAACGGGTGTGACATCTTCGGCTGTTATTTTAAAGATGCATCATTAAAACACTCGTATGCCTAAYTTCCATCAATATCGGGAAACCGGGCCCAGGGCAGATTAGTTTCAGACTATCTTTTTATTTTTTTAAGTATATGATTACAGAAAAAAAGTAAGAGTTTGAACTTGATATTGTTTAGTTAAAATATACTAATCCGCTATTGTGTGCAGTAGTCTACATTACTGAACAATAGCCAGCTCTCTCACCCCGTTTGTAGTTATGACTGGATTGCCAATCCACGGTCTCTTTGGAAAAACAGTAACATTTGGTGCAATGTTTCACCAAGTCATCTGGACAGCTCTGACAAACTGCATGGSTCAGGGAGGAAAATAAAAACAATACATAAACTATGTTAAAATGCTGTTTTGACAGTTGCAGTAAAAATGTGCATTTTGAAAAAAACATCTAAGAAGAATGACATATACAAAGGGTGGTTATGGACATATAAAGTAAATATCTGTGTTTCCCATATTAAATACAGGAGGCCCTTTACTTAGCCTACCCCTTGAGGTGGCTACAATAAATAGCCATCTGGGGGATTTTGGTGAATAGGGAGCTGAAGGCAGTTTGAAATCTTTCCTTATTGTTCTTCATATCAGTCCTCCCATTTTGTTTGCTTTTGATTGTGAAGAAAATAGTATCCCTCTCACTGGTTAAGGTAGTGTTCTGATCAGTGACATTGCTGAGGTCCAGTAGAAGTTGGTCCCTATGTTTAGACCTTGATAATGTGACTATCTGAAGTGTCATTCAGATCTTTCAACATCTCCTTTTCTTCAGTCACCTTATAGGCATAAGACGGTCTCTCTCGCTTCTCAGTTGGGTATGTTCTTCCATTTTCTCATCTTTGTCTTGACATAACTGAGAACTGAGGTTTTTCATTGCATCAAATTCTGTCTGAAGTGTATGTTTCGCTTAACAACTTCTCCTTTTCATTGGTTAAATGTTCAATGTGTTTTTGAAGCTGTTCCATCTCATTGCTCAATACAAAACATTAGTCAATTCCAGGACTTTCTTGAGTTTGTTCGTCTCACTGCTTAGCTTCGTCTTGTCTTCTAACCTGTAATCATCTGCAGTCTGGACTAAGTATTTTCCTTAATCAYTATAGTTTTTCTTCCTGAAGTGTGGCCCTTTTCTTTTTCAACTGAATGTTTTGATTGATCAGAGTGCTAATACTATTCCGTAGCTTGGCTAATTGAGCATCGGTACGCTATAGGTAAAACCATTTAAAAAGTAACACATGACTTTAGAAACACATACAGTACCAGTCAACATTTTGGACACACCTACTCATTCAAGGGATTTTCTTTATTTTACTATTTTCTACCTTGTAGAATAATAGTGAATACATCAAAACTATGAAATAACACATGTAGTAACCAAAAAGGTGTTAAATATATTTTAGATTCTTCAAAGTAGCCACCCTTTGCCTTGACAGCTTTTCACACTCTTGGCATTCTCTTAACCAGCTTCATGAGGAATGCTTTCCCAACAGTCTTGAAGGAGTTCCCACATATGCTGAGCACTTGTTGGCTGCTTTTCTGCGGTCCATTTCATCCCAAACCATCTCAAATTGGGTTGAGGTCGGGTTATTGTGGAGGCCAGGTCATCTGATGCAGCCCTCCATCACTCACCTTCTTAGTCAAATAGTCCTTACACAGCCTGGAGGTGTGTTGGGTCATTGTCCTGTTGAAAAACAAATGATAGTCCCACTAAGAGCAAACCAGATGGGATACAGTAGCGAGGCTTTAAAAGTAGCGAGGCTACATACAGACACCGGTTAGTCAGGCTGATTGAGGTAGTATGTACATGTAGATATGGTTAAAGTGACTATGCATATATGATAAACAGAGTAGCAGTAGCGTAAAAGAGGGGTTGGCGGGTGGGTGGTGGGTGGCGTGACAATGCAGATAGCCCGGTTAGCCAATGTGCGGGAGCACTGGTTGGTCGGCCCAATTGAGGTAGTATGTACATGAATGTATAGTTAAAGTGAGAGGGGGGGGAACACAATGTTGAGAACTGTTGAGAAGCCTTTTTTTCCCCTTCACAACTGTTGAGAAGCCTTTTTGTCCTAGACTTGGCACTCCGGAAACGCTTGACAACGCTCTGAATTTACAAACGCACTGAGTGCACTCTGGCATTCCAGATTTAATTTACGAACACACCCAAAATTMAAATTTAAAATGGTTAAGGTAAAGGTTAGGTTATGGTTAAGGTAGGTTTAGGGTAGGGACGTCCAAATGATTCCGGATAGCACTGAACGTTGTGGAATCAGGACCAAATCCATATCTCCTTGAGCTCATTTATGATAGAATGTTCATATTTGAAGATTGGAGAAAGACAAGTCTCTTTGGCAAATGACAGCAGTGCAAGTAAGAAGTGGAATGTCAGCTATAAACACTGGTACCCAGGCTAAACCACTTAATCTCGTCATTTGAAAGGCATTTCTCATGGTTACAGTTGCTAAGCAATCGGTTCAAAAACAATAATATGGGCTGAATACTTTTTGTTATTTTTATTGATTTATTRTACTGTAACATGAAAATAAAGTGTAAACTATTATTATACAAAATGGCATGCCTGTACTTTGTCTGTTTCAGTCTTCTGAGCTCTGCTGCTCCAGAACTGTAAATAAAAAGACGAAAGATATTCATTTGAAATTCTATTTTGTAATGGAAAGTTACAGTAATATAAAAGCTAAATAAACTATTATTAATATTAATGATGTGAGGCTTAGGGATACATGTTTACTTACACAAATATTGCAAAACTGAAGAGAAAGTCTCATACAATTACCTTCTGAAATGTTGACTTTATTTGATAGCAGGATATCTGCTTGAATTTCATCCATCTTCATGTAGAGAGTCTCAGGTTTGTGCTAAAAATAGTAGAGAAGCAAACTTATTTTTTATTTTATTTTTTTAATAAAAGTAATTTGAATGCATTGTAATCTCAAAAAAAGTGAAGACTCGGACCCAATGACCATCTTGGCACGCCCCCACCGTTGTAAAAAAAATATTTTGAAAGCTATAGAAATTGATTTATTAATGTCTGCATTCGTTTTTTGCCACATTTCTATTGCAGATACCTTAGTGCATACCTCTAAATTATATTATGTGAGATAAACGTAAAAAAAAGAATGAAAACATCTATAAAAAAAAAAATCTTAAAGTATTCTTTTTTTAAATTAATAATGTTACTGTTTCCACTACAACAACAACAATCCTTAAATACATGTAATTTTGTACTTGAAACATTTAATTGAAATACTATAGAATTCCATTCATTCCTATGGATGACTGTGCCTACTGGGGAGTGCCAATATGGCCGACCCGTGGTTTCAAAGCCTCTCAATAGCCAATACATTGCATCAGCAGTCCAGGGTTTATACACATCATTGCTCAGACCAGTTGGCCACTTTAGCCAGTGCCATTTAGTCTGGCTAACACCTAACTCAAAGTACTCCTGACTTCTGAGTCTAGAAAGGCTATTTTGATGTTGTCGAGACTCGGCACAATGCGTCGATAAAGCATGGGATGTGCTTTTTTACTGATTGGTTCTCCTCTGTGTCTTTCTCACTCAAACCAACATGGACYACCACACACAGCCCCAGAGTGCCACCCCCTTTCAATACAACTGTTGGATTTTCAAATCCAAAAAACGTGAGTCCTAATCTCAACCCCCCAGGAAAGAAAAAACATTTGAGAGAATCAATCAAAACTCAGCAAAAATAAGGACAACTGCGCGAACACTGCTGTGTGTCAGGTGTGCACCCACTGGGCAAAACTGGTTGAATCAGCATTATTTCCACATKATTTAAACCCCCAAAAATCGAAGTGATGACATTGGATCAATGTGGGAAACTGATGGGATTTGCAAAATGTCCTCAACATAAGAGCATTCAGTCTTTTTTTCACCAAACTTCTAACCTTAATCCAATGACATTGTGACATTTTTTGTTGATTTCATGTTGAATTCCCGTTAGTTGACAACCAATTAAATGTAAATCAAAACTAGACGTGTAAACCATGTGTAACGACACCAGCCCAGGACTTCCACATCCGGCTTCTTTACCTGCGAGATCGTCTGAGACCAGCCACCCAGACAGCTGATGAAACTGTGGGTTTGCACAACCGAAGAATTTCTGCACAAACTGTCAGAAACCGTCTCAGGGAAGCTCATTTGCATGCTCGTCGTCCTCACCAGGATCTTGACCTGACTGCAGTTCGGTGGGAAAATACTCGTTCAATGGCCCATGGCATGCTGGAGAAGAATGCTATTCACGGATGGGCCTATACAGCTGCCATGGGGAATTTCTGGTTCTACCTGGATTTTGTTGGAGAGGCTTCCTGTCACGCCCTGACCTGACCTGAGATATCTCTGTTTTTTTWWATTTTGGTTAGGTCAGGGTGTGACTAGGGTGGGTACGTTAGTTTTCTAGGTTTTTTGTATGTCTAGGGTTTTTGTAGGTCTAGGTGATTTGTATGTCTATGGTGGCCTGATATGGTTCCCAATCAGAGGCAGCTGTTTATCGTTGTCTCTGATTGGAGATCATATTTAGGTAGCCATTTCCCTTTGGTGTTCATGGGTTCTTGTCTATGTGTAGTTGCCTGTCAGCACTCATTTGTATAGCTTCACGTGTCGTTTTGTTATTTTGGTTRGTTTGTTCAGTGTTCATTCTTATTATATTAAAGAATGTACGCATACAACGCTGCGCCTTGGTCCGATTCATACGACGAACGTGACAGAAGAACCCACCATAAAAGGACCAAGCAGCGTGTTCAGAAGGAGCAGACATCATGGACATGGGACGAGATTTTGGACAGTAAAGGATCCTGGACGTGGGAGGAAATATTGGCAGGAGAGGATCGCCTACCATGGAAGCAGGTGGAGATAGCGCAGGAGGAACGGCGACGATACGAGGGGACGCGGTTAGCACGGAAGCCCGAGAGGCAGCCCCAATAATTTGGGAGGCACACGAGGAGATTGGCTGAGTCAGGTTGGAGACCTGAGCCAACTCCTCGTGCTTACCGTGGGGAGCGTGTTATGCAGAGATGCGCACGGTGTCTCCAGTTCGCATTCATAGCCCGGTGCGCTCTATTCCAGCTCCTCGCATTTGCCGGGCTAGAATGGGCATCCAGCCAGGACGGATGGTGCCGGCTCAGCGCTCCTGGTCTCCAGTACACCTCCTTGGACCAGGATATCCTGCGTCGGCTCTGCGTACTGTGTCTCCGGTGCGTCTGCACGGCCCGAGTGCACCTGTGCTAGCGCCCCCTGCACTTGCCGGGCTCAAGTGAGCCATCCAGCAGGGACGCATTTGTGCAGCTCTATGCTCCAGATTCTGTCCGTGCGCTTCCACAGTCCCAGTACGGCCTGTGCCCTCTCCTGCCTCGCCCTGAGGTGCGTGTCCTCCAGCCTGGTCCCCCAGTTCGCCACCACACACATCAGGCCTCCAGTGCGCTTCACAGTCAGTACGGCCTGTGCCTCTTCCCCGCACCTCGCCTGAGATGCGTGTCCTCAGCCCGGTACCACCAGTTCCGGCACACGGCATCAGGCTTTCCAGTGCGCTTCACAGTCCAGAGCTTCCGGCGACCAGTTCCCAGTCCAGAGCTTCCGGCGACGGGCCACAGTCCGGACCTCGGCAAGGGCACAGTCCGGAACCTCCAACGACGGGCCACAGTCCGGAACCTCCAACGACGGGCCACAGTCCGGAACCTCCAACGATGGGCCACAGTCCGGAACCTTCGTTTGTTCAGTGTTCATTCTTATTATATTAAAGAATGTACGCATACCACGCTGTGCCTTGGTCCGATTCATCACGAACGTGACACTTCCATTAAAGAAGACCCTCTGTGTTCTGTTAGACAGGTAACTCTTTATCCACAATATAGCAGGAGGTCTAAAGCCATAACACATGAAAAGTTTTTTTCCAGCAACAGACTATGATTGATAATGTCAAAAGCCACACTGAAGTCTACCATAACAGCCCCCGCAATCTTTTTATCATCAATTTCTCTCAGCCAATCATTAGTCATTGAGCATGTTTGGAATGCTCTGGATCAACGTGTACGACAGCGTGTTCCAGTCTTAACGCCAATATCAAGCAACTTCGCACAGCCATTGAAGAGGAGTGGGACAACATTCCACAGGTCACAATCAACACACTGATCAACTCTATGTGAAGTAGATGTGTTGCGCTGCATGAAGCAAATGGTGGTCCCACCAGATACTGACTGGTTTTCTGATCAACGTCCCTGTCTTTTTTTTAAGGTATCTGTCACCAACAGATGCATATCTGTATTCCCAGTCATGTTAAATCCATAGATTAGGGCCTAATGAATTCATTTCAATTGAATGGTGTCCTTATATGAACTGTAACTCAGTAAAATCTTTGAAATTGTAGCATGTTGTGTTTATATTTTGGTTCAGTGTAGATGCATACTCTTACATACAAAATAGATTTCAGCTCACCATGAAGGCTGCAAACAGATTGATACCCATGGTTCTGCGTACATGCTCCTCCACCACTGGGTATGTACGGACAAAATGCTAAAGACAAAGGCAGAGATAAGACTTGGCTTGAGTGATTACATTCTACACTGTACTGATATACAGGGTAGTATCTACTCTGTACTGATATACAGGGTAGTATCTACTCTGTACTGATATACAGGGTAGTATCTACTCTGTACTGGGGTGCAGAGAGAGATATAATGCTTTTTCTTTCTGCTGTCTGTGTCTGTCTTCTGTCTGTCTGTCTGTCTGTCTGTCTGTCTGTCTGTCTTCTGTCGTCTGTCTGTCTGCTGTCTGTCTGTC
>NC_036866.1:3314675-3351058 GCF_002910315.2 Salvelinus sp. IW2-2015 | reverse complement strand
ATATACAGGGTAGTATCTACTCTGTACTGATATACAGGGTAGTACTACTCTGTACTGATATACAGGGTAGTATCTTACTCTGTACTGATATACAGGGTAGTATCTACTCTGTACAGATATACAGGGCTGTGTCTGTGTCTGTGTCTGTGTCTCTCTGTGTGTGTGTGTGTGTGTGTGTGTGTGTGTGTGTGTGTGTACCAGGGTTGGGTTCAATTCAGGAAGTAAGCTGAAATTCCAATTCAATATTGAAAAAAGCTACTTTTTTTCAATGACTTCTTAATAAACTGAAAAGTAGAATATATTTATTTCAAAAGTTGTTCAATTTTTTACTCAAATCACTTCCTGAATTGACTGCCTTCAATTCCCCAACTCTGGTGTGTACCTATTTGATTCGATTTGATTTACCTCCAGTGCCAGGCTGGCTTGTCTCTGGGCGTCAGCATGCTCCTGGTTTCCCATAGCATACATCAAGTGGTGCACCACTCTGAGAGGAAGCAGTTCCTGGGACAGCTCCTGACTCCCCTGAGCAAGCAACCTTCAGCACATACAGTCAAAACGGTCAGCATTGGTATATGATGATCATGAACGTTACTGTTACAGACTAATACACATTTAAAAAAATATTTTTCTTTAACCAGGCAAGTCAGATAAGAACAAATTCTTATTTACAATGACGGCCTACACCGACCAAACTCTGCCGACGCTGGGCCAATTGTGCGCCGCCCTATTGAACTCCCAATCACGGCCGGTTGTGATACAGCCTGGATTGTACTAATTGTACTGATCTGTATGTCATTACATTTAAAGTACTAAATATGGGCTGAGTGGCAATATAAAATAACAAGCAAATCGCTTCTAAGTTAAGAAGTGAGTGACAAATAAATCAGATTAGCCGCTGATTCTACTAATATACAGCATTTAACTTCAGTTTTCAGTTTCAGACAGTTTGTGGCAAATTCACAGACCATGTCAGAATGACATTTCTAAGGGATACCCATACATGAGGGTTCTGACTTCACCTTAAAGCTTTGGCTGCCGCAGCTTGTTGGACAAACACTGGCAGGGATTCAGTCATCTTGGTCATTTCTGGGTCTGATGGAATGGACATCAACACATCAATAACAGTTCAAGTGTTTTAAACTCTATACTGAAAGGGGATCTACATTGCTTCAGGCATGATGACTATGTTAAAAGACGTATGCAATATCACATCTTGTGTGTGAAGAAAAGGGACTGTTAGAACTGTAGCAAGAAAAGTCCTATGGGGTTGCTCTTAGTGGGTTGCAATGAGAACTACGCAATGACTAGATGCACAATGACTTTGCCTCTCATTTACTGGGGAACCAATAAGGAGAAGATGTGAGACCTTCCAGGATCTTGTATGTCTGCACTCCCTCCATAGCCGGTTTGAGCAGCGCTACGAGACCTGTGAGCAGCGCCGGTCTGACCTCACACTGCCTGAGATCTGTGATCAGCTCGATAGCTGGGAGAGAGAGAGGGGGGAGATAGACAACACAATAATTACAAAAGAGATTATAAAATAATACTGCATACTATAGGAATCAGATACTACAGCGTGAAGTACAAGTGGATGTTGAAGATGTCAATGGAAGAGATCTGTATTTGAAATACATGTAGAACAGGCTGTCTGGATAGCTGAGAGTTGACACGCACACCTAGCTATTACTTACCCTCATATTGCACCTCCAAATGCAGGGACCTCAACAAATTCAACAGAGGTCCCACGATGCTGGGGTGGGCTTCCTTCACTATGTCCTGTTAGGGGTCAGAATTATATCCAATCATTTACCTTCATAAATACACTCAAGCCACAGCAGTCAGGTGTGTATGACAAGGTCACACACAGCTGGATTTTCAGCTGTTATGTCCCATGGTAGTTGAGCCCATGTGTGTGTGTGTGTGTGTAAGCACACTTGAATGCATGCCTGTGTGTCAGCAAGCGTGTGTGACTGCCTGTGTGTATGTGTGTTGTTATACTTGTACTATGCGGAGGGTCTGCAAGACCAGTTGCTGGGCCTTGGGCGAGGTACAGGTCAGCAGGGCGATCAGCCCTCTGTACACCTGGTTCTGGTATTTGGGGTTTCCATGGGCCAGGGACTCCAGCAGGGCCCGTGCTGTCTCTTGGGTCCCCTCTGTCTTGGACTTGGCCAGGCACTCTGCAATGGCTCTCACACCTGCAAGCCACGTGGAGAGAGGAAACAGTGGACACGGTGATATGGTCTGAGAACCAATCAAACAACATTAACCAATCAACAACACACACCCTTRGCTCCTCTAGGTCCTTCTCCCTTCAGCAGCCCCGCAGCTGACTAAAAACTAGGGGTGACAGGGCTTTCAGTTGCGCGGCTCCCTGGCTGTTGAACGCACTTCCAGACACTATTAGGGCTGCAGAATCTCTGTCCTCCTGTAGCCCTCTCCTGCAGTCAAATGACTACTGGCCTCATGGGTGGAATGTTATTCATATTTCTCAAAATTTCATCATTAATAAACAATTTTTTTTAACAGCTGAAAATCTGGTGTTTCTATGTCAAACAGTTTTGTTATATTTTAGTCTTCTGTGATGTATATAAAGGTTAATATTGGGGTGCAAACTCAAAATTGTATACATTTCAACTCTATGGTACAGGGATCTTATTTATTTTGTTGTTGCCCATAACCATGTGTGTGAGGTGTATACTTTGGTTTCAAAGTAGATTTGTTTAAGACTACCCTGATTTAGCCCAATGCAGTAAAAGGTTATTAAGGCACAGCTCAAGACCGTGCTGTTCAGAAACGCTTTCAAGGACCTCTGCTAATTCTGTTCTCATGTCCTCCGGATCTGGCAACACCTATATATAGCTTTGATTGTTGTCTATGTTCTAAGTTCTGTGTTTTGGATTGTTTTTATTATTATTCGTTTGTATTTTTTTGCGCATTGAGTCTGAGAAAAGCGCTTTACAAATTAAATGATTTATTATTATTATTTGCCAATCAGTCTTTAATCATAGACTGAAAAACCCAACACATCTTGGAGCAATAACAGCGAATCATTTCTCTCTACATAGATCATTTCAATTTGAACTGTAACAATTTAGAAATCCAACTGCATACTAAAAACACGGTATGTATCATAGAGATAGTTTGGTGAGTTGTTTACCATAGCTTTCGCAGATTAGCTCTTTGTACTTGCGTCCAGCGTTGGAGACTATCTGAAGCAGCCGAATGGCCTCTGCCTTGTCCTCCTCCTTGGTCTGTTTCTGACCTAAGATCTCCAGGAGGGTTAGGACCCCTCCAACCTCCAGGAACTCTATGAGATAACGATGACTGTGGAAAGATAAAGGGTATGTGACTAAACCTTATGGTGCAAGAGATTAATGTGTTAGCTATACAAATTCAGACTATGTTTTTCCACTCACTTGCTAGCTGCAGAGAGGAACACACCAACTGCTTTCAGTTGAAGACCTAAGCATGTTCCGAACATGTAGCTGAATGAGCCTGAGTAAATGAAAATGCCAAAATACACCACATTTGTTTTGCATCCCCTTCTCCAAACATGCGGCCTTTGTATGTGGATATGAATGACACCATAGCACTGGACTGGTTATCTAACCACATCAAATGCATTATGCAAGGATACGTCAGCCTCATCCAGGCAGTGAGCCGAGCCAGAAAGAGACTGGCAACCTGTGCGAATTCCAGTTCTAACTCAGGGCAAGTCTTTCCAGTGTTTTGAGTCAGAAAAACGGTCAGCATGCGGCTGCGCACCGTCTTGTTGCCATGATCCCACTCTTGAAGGAAACTCGTAACTTTACTGATAGCTGCTTGTTCCTTGCTTGTGGACATTATTGCTTTTGACACTGTCAAACAGAGAGGGCAAAGCAGAGCTTTAATGTGGAAAAAGTAGCTAGCTAGTTAGCTGGATGGACCTAACTAGCCTTTTAACAATACCTAACGTTAACTATTCTAGCTACTGTACAGTGACGTTAGCTAGCCAAAAGCCTGCTTTTAGAAATTTGAGTCAAATGCCTAACTAGCAAGCCATGTTATCGAGTGAGTCGCACATAAGTACGCCTACATTGAAACGTGAATTGCTTTGTTGAAAATAATCGATTACCTGCTGTTAGTATACTGCCAAAATATCAAGCCAAAACGACATGCATTAGCTGGAAATCACAGCTGGCTCAAATTGTGTGTACCGTTGCTTAGCAGCGTTGCCTCCTCCCTCCTGGTACAGTGCACCATAGAACTAGAAAAAGTCTGCCTTTTTGGGAAGGGAATTGGTCAACTATGGTTTGCTAGTCCTGTCAGAAGATGTCCTGTAAAACAATGAATTTGAATATTATCTGCACTGCATGTTTGTTAGCTAGGTAGCCAGCCAGTTTTAGACGAATGATTCCTTACATTTTTATAATTAACTGCCAACATTCTGTTCCAACAATGCATTCATTCCACAGCCACTGAGGTTTTAACTAGATGGTATACAGTTTTTGTCAGATTTGACTTTTCGTAAAACGTTAGGAAAGGTTACTTAGTAGGTTAGAATAACTAACATAGCAGGTTAGGAAAATTAGGTTAAGGTTGGGAAAGGGTTAGCTAAAATGCTAACTTTTGACATTAATTTGACAAAAGCTGTATGCTTTCTAGCCATGACCATACACTGACTGAAATCAGCTGATGTTTTATTTGTTTATAACCTTTATTTAACTAAGCAAGTCAGTTTAGAACAAATTCTTATTATTTGCACTAAGATGCAGTGCCTTAGACCCCTGCGCCACTTGGGAGCCATGATAGGTGATAGGGCTAAGATAAATTGTAAATGCAACAAGTACTGATATTGTATTATAACACTCACAGCTTTCCACAGAAAACAAAAATGTAGACATTTACGACATTTACGGTCTGTTTACATATATTTTAGAGGCTCTCTATATAGAAAATTGGTTTAAAAGTCGTTTAAACTGTATTTCTAATTATATTCAAGGAATCTTAAGTTGAAGCTCATTTACTGCATTTCTACACAATTAAACAATTCTAAAATGCTATTTGGAGAAGCAGTTGCCATACAGTTGCCATACCAGGCAGTGATTCAACCCGTCAGGATGCTCTCGATGGTGCAGACATAGTATATTAACTATACAATTATCTGCTACACATTAACTCAGCACCAGAATTAAAAACTATACAGAGGAATCTGCTAGCAGAAAACACATTTTATTAACAAAAGATAAACAAATACATTTGCTTTAAAGAACTGTTTTTTTGTTGTAGTTTTACAGCTAATTTCCTGCAGTTCTACATATTTTGCGATGAGGTGGGGAGAAATGTTTGCAGTTTTATGAGCTAATTTCCTGCAATTGACTTGTGCCATGTTAATATGATATCTGAGTGAGAGTAACTATCAAAATCAATGTGGGCCCCCATTAGGGTCAGGGCCTCTGGCATGTGCCCTGCGTCCCCAGTCAGTAATTTGGCCATGAATACTACACCTTTAGATAGCTGGCTAGACTAACTAGTCTAATTTACCAATCTCCAAAAATGTACCAGCATGGGCTAATTGAGTAGCTGTCAGTAGCTAGGTTTCCATCCAATTGAAACATATGTGCATTTTCCCACCAGTGGTATTTCCACCAAATGGACTTGTTGCAGATAGAAATCAGTTCGTGATGAACTAGTGCACACAAAATATACTTTTTTAGCTTACATTTTATATAGAATAAAACAGTTTCCACTGTATGTTTGTTTGTTCATCCAGAACTAGGTTAAATCAGTGTCTGACAAACCACCCTTAAATAGTATAAAAAAGCATAACCTAATTTTAGAGTAGACAATTGGATGCTTGTTAATTATTATCCTTTTAACTTATTGATAATTTTGTTGTTATTTGTACCCTTTTGTGATCTGTACCCTTTTGGCCAAGATCATGCTATCCTGAAGGACTGTTTAGTTGGTTAACTGGTACTGGGGGACTATAGAGCTCGCCAGCTTGCGGTCCTAAAAAACGGAAAAGAGTTACCTCTGGTTCGTTCAGCCATTCCTTTGGGGAAAATGAATGTGGAAAAAATTGGGTTTGGCGATAAATGCTGAAAAAAAGGTCTGAGGTTAACCCAGACTTAGCAGATCTTATACGTTTTATTCTATGAGATTATATCAGTCAGTTAACATGACCTTGATGAATTATGAAGCCTTTTTAAAATTACATAAATGCTTAACAAATCACAAAAAGTGACGTCAGCTGATGAAGATTATCTCATAGAACAACCATGGCGGAGTTAGTGCCTACAAAAAGACACCATTACTATTTCTCGCTATGTGACTAACTGACTGACTTACTGACTGTACTCTAATGCCTCCATTCAGGGTTACAGAATGGGGTCATGAGGCTGGTGGGGGGTAAGCTGTCCTCTGAGGGCTGTGTGGAGGTCTAATATAATGGACAGTGGGGGACCGTGTGTGACGACAACTGGGACATTATTGAGGCTTAGGTGGTGTGTTGCGATCTCAACTAACCTGGTGCTCTCACTGCCGTGGTGGCTGGAATATACGGACAAGTTAGGTTGGATCTGTATAACTTCTCTTGTATCCACTCATCGCAGTTTTGATTCAATGGAGGCTTGATCTGTGTCCGGGAAACTAGCCCCATGTGTGTCTTTGCATAGGTACAGAATATCACACCTTCACTGTTTGTTTTTATTGACCCATGACCCGTCTGTAATCTGGACACAGGCTGGACACAGGCTCTAAACTGTGATGGGCAAGACCTGTCCCACGGTCTCTTCAAAGGCTGGGGGGGGGGCACTGACTGCCAACAGACGGAGGATGCTAGTGTGGTCTGTGAGAGAGGTAAGACTGACCAATGACCACAAATACTCATCCACAAAGACCTAAAGACCAGACACAGTATCATTGAAATGCACTTAATGAAAATTGAAACAGCAGAAATGTTTGGTGCATGGCTCACTTTGAGATGCTACTATAGACGACTGTTACAGTACATGCTCAAGGAGGTGCTCAGTTTACAACAGTGGAGGCTGCTGAGGGGAGGACGGCTCGTAATAATGGCTGGAATGGAGTGAATGGATTGGTATCAAACACATTAAAACCATGTTTGATACCATTCCATTCATTCCATTCCGGCCACTATTATGAGCCGTCCTCCCCTAAGCAGCCTCCACCGGGTTTTCAATGAATCGTTCTGTTAGATTGGATGAAAATGTATGATCAATTTCTGATATTTTGTTTATATACTGTTTGTGCTTTTCAATATATGATGTGGTTGACCAATATTTTTTTATTTGATCAGAATCTGCTCAGAATATCAGCCGTGTCTACGCCCTGGAGCACAACGCAGGCCTTGCTAACCACATGGGGGGGCTGTTTGAAAGTGGACGCTACTGTGACTTTGACATCATGGTGCGGGTCGGATCGCAAACAGCACTGTGGAAAACATCTGTGTTCACAAGCTGACCGTCACTCTCGATCCAGAGGCCTCCATCTTAAACGTCTCAAAGGAGGAGAACTTCATTAACTTCAACCTAGACGTCAGACTCAACTGCCACCCTCATTTCACCAACTTTCTAAGGTAAGGTGAGACCAACCTGCTCTACTTTACAAACCAGAGCCTAGTTAGCCTGTTATTACATCCACCATTTCTTTGTCAAAGCCGTGTCGTGGCAGAGAATCCATGTATCTTGTGTCTCCTTCTTCCCCAGGTATCTTTGTACACAAGGCAAATCAACATCACTGCGTCCTCTGCCCAGAGCATCCACAAGATGGTGTTCGACTGGAGTCTGACGCAGCTCCAGGAGGCGGAAGGGAGGCTCTTCACCTCACTGCTCCCAGAGGATTCCTCCTTCCAGACCCAGACCTCTCTGTACGAGCACTCCGTCTGTACAGGCGACCCAGTTCTGCAGGAAACCTGTCTGCGCTACCTTGCCTGGAACTGTAAGTCACTGAGCCATTCCCCAGCCTGGACTGGTCTTGGCCTGGGCACAGTAAAGGACCTTCTGGCCCGTTCAGACGTGGTAGTGCCAGAGGAGGCCTTCTTGCTAAAAGGTTTGGAGGACTGGTTGTTGGATCAGGGTAACTTATCCACCCACGAAGACCAGGTGGCCCTTTTGGACTGCATCCCTTTTCCCATGATCGCTGCTGAAAATGTTTTCAACCTCAAAGCTAAGTCTAAACTGTACATGGACCAACTAGAGCTGTATAATGCCGGCATGTTGCAGGGCGTTCAGTTCAATGCGTTGCTCTTCCGGATGCTGCTTGGGGACCTCCTCCATAAAAAAGTGGAATACACACCCAGGATCTACACTGGCAAGCCATGACTCAGTGCCTCCTTCAACACCCCTGTGCACAACAGTGCTTATTTTGCCCTGTTTAAAAAGCTAAACTGGCATACCAGGGTGTATATCCACAACCATGAATGCTCAAACAACTATTTCCACTGTGCAACGCTGCCAATGGTCTCGCAAACTGCCCAGAATAACAGGGAGTTGCCCAAAGAATACCAGGATGGCATCCGTTACCTCAACAAGGTTGTCCTGATGTGTGAAGGGGAGTATATATTCCATGTCCAGGATTTCACTGTTGGCTGAGTCAAAACCCCAGTCAACAGTAGTGTGGTCCAGGCCTACCCGTGCCACTCAGACCAGTTCTCCTACCGCGTGGTGGTTCAGTCTGAGTACACCACTGAGATCAAGCAGAATGAACAGAAAGTAGAGGATGAGGAAGATGAGAAAATAGAGTGGACAGGTTACAACATTTTTGTTATTTTCATTTTTGGTGTTGAATTCCTCTATATTCAAGTATAAGAAAGCAATTCACTTAAAATTTTAATTTTATGTAATCTTTGTTGATAACCCATCCAATCATTTTCTGAATGTTTCTTCCAGGCGACACAGTATCATTCCAATTTCAATGTACTTTGGAAAATGTGGGGCATGTTCAGAACAATAATAAACTTGTTTTTAATAAGGATTTTAATGAAACAGTCAACATGTTGCTTCTCTACATGTATTCATGTCTTATATATGACAACATATGGCATGTGTGTCATATCATTTATCACATGTGTCATATCATTTATCAATGATTTATCTGCACATCTATCACTCCAGTGTTTATTTGCTAAATTGTAATTATTTCGCCACTACGGCCTATTTATTACCTTACCTCCCTAATCTTACTTCATTTGCACACACTGTATATAGACTTTTCTATTGTGTTATTGACTGTACGTTTATTTATTCCATGTGTAACTCTGTGTTGTTGTTTGTGTTGCACTGCTTTGCTTTATCTTGGCCAGGTCACAGTTGTAAATGAGAACTTGTTCTCAACTGGCTCACTGGTTAAATAAAGGTGAAATAAAAAAAATAAAAAATAAAAATAATGTGGTTAAATAATTTTGTCCCAAGTTCACCGCCTCCACATCAGTAGGTGGCGAAAAACGTATTACAGAAGCGGCTTTACTGGCGAAGAAGAATTACTTTTCCGGTTTCCGCTGAACGCAAGCTTGTTGATTATAGCTTGTTTGTTAGCCGGTTAGCTAGCTAGCCAATTTTTATACTTTCACAGAATATTTGCTTAAAAAGACAAAACCAGACGCGTGGATTCACCAAAAAGGTAAACGGTAAAACTTTACGTTGAAAATGAAGTATTCCATAACTAGCTATGTCCCTGCTGGGCTTTAGCGCTGCAACGTTTGCTAAAGCCGGCTAGCTGAACATATTTGCTTGAAAGCTAACGTTAACTAGTCAACGTGAGCGACGCATTAACTAGCTAAATTATCGACACAAAATACAGGTATCCTCTTTGAATACCCCTAATACATAGTTAACTAAATAATGTATCCATAAATTATAGACCGTTAACGTTGGCTTTCTGCAAAGACCGGAGTAGTAGCCTCTGCAAAGAGATTAGCTAGCTACATTGCTTGCTAGCTCTGCTTGCCATGTCTAGCCAAGAACGTACGGTAAATAACTTGATAGTTAGGTGAGCTTCAGGTGATGACATATACATTTGACACACAATGACAGAATACAAATACAGAGTTCCTATTCTTTACAGCCACGTCATCATGGCAGCTGGTGCCGATGTGAGAGATATTCTGGAGTTGGCCGGAGGGGACAATGATGGGCCGATCAGTAAGAAGGATTTCATCAACTCCGAGAAGGTAAGAATGATGCCCTCTGGTCACAACCTGCCTGAGGACCTGTCTGTTGATGGTGTGTGAGAGTGGCTTGTGTGGAACAACTTACTGTGTCCCAACTGTCCATTGTTGAGTTTCATTAGTAAAGCCTATCAACTGACAGTCTATCGTGTACATCTAAATTGCACAGTTGATGATCTGCACTCAACCGTAACCCCCCCCCCCTCCCATTAACAGAAAAAGGCCAAGAAAACAACTGAAACGTTGACCTTCAAGAGACCAGAGGGGATGCACAGAGAGGTGTACGCCCTGCTCTACTCAGACAAGAAGTAGGAACCCTGTTTGACGCAAACTCCCTCTGTCTGGCTGCCCTGCCTCTTGGGCTGAACATACTACATTCTTTTACTTTTGAGTTGTTAGATACTTCTGCACTGTTGGAGCTAGGAACATATGCATTTCGTTACATCCGCAAAACATCTACTAAATATGTGTATGTGACCAATAAAATTAGATTTACTTGAACACTGATGTCATTAAATGGTATTTACTTGTGATTGAATTTCTGTATTGCTGTGTTTAATAGGGCGTGTCACTGAATTAGTATTCTGACCACCACCTGTCTCTCAGCAGAGATGCTCCCCCCCTGCTGCCCAGTGACACTACTCAGGGCTACCGGACAGTGAAGGCCAAGTTGGGCTGTAAGCGGGTGCGACCCTGGAAATGGATGCCCTTCACCAACCCAGCCCGCCGAGACGGAGCCGTCTTCCACCACTGGAGACGCATGGCAGAGGAAGGCAAGGACTACCCGTTCGCCCGCTTCAACAAGGTAAGGAGAGGGGTTTCTCTCCGCTGTCTCTCATTGTTTTTATCTCTTTATTGTTCACTTCATCACTGTCAGTCTCACACATCTCTCCCCCTCCATCTCCCTCTCTCTCCATCTCTCTATACCTCCCTCACTCCATACCCCTTCCCTCTCTCTCCATCCCTGTGACCTCCCGTCTCACTCTCTTTCAATTCATAGGGGCTTTATAGCCAAAGCAAATGCAAAAATCTCTCTCCGTCTCCTCCTCCCTAGGCAGTGCAGGTGCCAGTGTACTCGGAGCAGGAGTACCAGATGTATCTCCATGATGACGGCTGGACCAAGGCGGAGACGGACCACCTGTTTGACCTGTGCAAGCGCTTTGACCTGCGCTTCATTGTCGTCCACGACCGCTACGACCATCAGCAATACAGAGTGAGGAGGCTATCTATGACTGACATTACACACACACACACATTTTAAATACATCATTTGAATCCACAAATCACAATACAGAAAAGATTCAAGTATTTCAAAACATTTAGAATATTGGATTTTTTGGTGGCAAATATTTGAATGTGATGCATCGTGAAATATAATGTCTTCCCATGATAATTGCAACTGCCGGTAACATTTCTGTATTTGTACTTTCAGAAACGGTCAACGGAGGACCTGAAGGAACGATACTACAACATTTGCGGTAAGCTGACCAAGGTTCGCGCTGCAACAGGGACAGAGCCCAAGATGTACGTATTTGACGCGGGTCACGAGAGGCGCAGGAAAGAGCAACTGGAGAGATTATTCAACCGCACGCCTGATCAGGTTAGCAGCACCTCCCCAAAGACAATTCCACTGTTAGTGTTGAAGGTTGAAATGGTAGTCCAAGATAATAGTTGTCTACTTACCCATAGTCAGAAGAAATCATGGTTACCATTTTTATGTCTCTGTGTGCAGTTTGAAGGAAGTTGAAAGTAGATTTGCGAGCCATTGCTAACTCGCCTATGACTAGAAGTCTAAGGGTACAGCTATTGCGCGAATGCTACTGAGCAATTTCATGGTTTCCATGAGTTCATCTGACTCTGGGGTAAAGTAGAAAATGGCTTATTTGCCAAAATCTTGCACTATCCCTTTGAGGTGCAATTACTTTCAGCCTTTGATTCCTATTATGTATCTGGTGTCTAACTCCTGCACGGAGTTTGGCATGGTCATGGGTTATATTTTCACTGGGATCGCATAAATTAAGACAATGCACTCATTAGGTAGCCTAGTGGTTAAAGCGTTGGGCCAGTAACCGAATGGTTGCTAGATCGAATCCCCGAGCAGACAAGGTAAAAATCTGTCGTTCTGCCCCTGAACAAGGCAGTTAACCCACTGTTCCTAGCCGTCATTGTAAATAAGAATTTGTTCTTAACTGACTTGCCTAGTTAAAGGTTAAATAAAAAATTGTACATTGATTTGGACAGAAGGATGGCTATATTGCATAGGCCTAAATTATTTTAGTGTTATATTTTTTNGTTAAAGGTTAAATAAAAAATTGTACATTGATTTGGACAGAAGGATGGCTATATTGCATAGGCCTAAATTATTTTAGTGTTATATTTTTTTTAATTAGGGGGGGGGGGGGTGTTTTTATCAGTGCCAATCAAACGAGATAGCTGTCACAGACTACCACAACAACAAAACATGAGCAAGAAGGGGGGGTTGAAACAGCAGTTAGCTAACCCAGGTCTTTGATGATGGAGTTGGCCTCTAACCAGCCCACTAGAGTTTTTGTAGCTACAGAATAAGTTCCCCAATAATTTTTTATAGAAGTATTTGGCTCAAACCACTTTAAAAATTATTTTTAAAATTATTGCCTTTTTGGCGGCAGTTAGGGCACACATGAACAATTTAATCGAATCCAATACAATGTCTGAAATATTTCCTACTAGAAACAGACCATGTGACCAAAATATATTTGCATCTATCAAGCTGTGAAGGTCTTTAATGTATGTCCAGAGGTCACAGACCATTATAAGCTGGTTGTTTCAAGACCTGAATGCTGATTGGCTGATGTCATACCACATGTTTTTTTACTGTTCTCATTATGTTGGTAACCAGTTTATAACAGCAGTAAGGCACCTCGGGGGTTTGTGATATATGGCCAATATACCAAGGCTAAGGGTTGTGTCCAGGCGCTCCGCGTTGTGTCCAGGCGCTCCGCGTTGTGTCCAGGCGCTCCGCGTTGTGTCCAGGCACTCCCTCGGGCCTTGTCGAGTGTTATTGCTGAAATTATATTATTCGTAACTCATTCTTCTGTTTTAATCCCCCGCTCATGTTGCACTTCCCCGTTTTGTCCTGAAGGTGGCAGAAGAGGAGTATCTGATGCAGGAGCTGAGGAAGATGGAGAGCAGGAAGAAGGATCGTGAGAAGAAGGCCCAGGACCTGCAGAAGCTCATCACAGCAGCAGACACCAACACAGAGATGAGACGTGCCGAGCGCAAGGCTACCAAGAAGAAGCTCCCGCTGAAACGAGAGATGGAGAAACCGGTATACAAACACTCTCCCATTCGCCCAATCCCTTAATAAGGATCCTGATGCCACCCTGCTTGTTTGTCTTGTCTCTGTGCTCACCTCTCTACTGTTTCCCCGTCTGTCCACAACAGACTGTTCCTGAGACGGCAGGCATCAAATTCCCTGACTTCAAATCAGCTGGAGTCACGCTGCGCAGCCAGAGGGTAAGCATGGCCATGCACTAAAATTATCAGTCACACATGATCTGTATAGGAATTGTATATTGGTTTGCTTAGATGGTTCCCCCTCCAAATATCACCATAGGACCTCCGCTTCCCTCTCAAAGACCAATATAAAGCATTCTCATTGAAACTCCATAAACACCATAAAGAACTCCCATTTGAAACACCATAAAGAACTCATTAAAACATCATAAAGAACTCCCATTTGAAACACCATAAAGAACTCATTAANTAAAGAACTCCCATTTGAAACACCATAAAGAACTCATTAAAACACCATAAAGAACTCCCATTTGAAACACCATTAAGAACTCCCATTTGAAATACACCCCAACGTATTATTTTCTGTGTGTGTTACAGATGAAGCTGCCGAGCTCGGTAGGCCAGAAGAAGATCAAGGCCATTGACCAGATCCTGACAGAGCGGGAAGTGGGTGAGTTCAGTTAGGCATAATACCTACCATAATCTCAGCATAAATGTTAAACAGCAAACCAAGGCGCTGTCTCACTCACACAAACAACCAGACCTGGGTTCAAATATGTGTATTATGTGTTACTGAAATACTTATTTTCTGTGTATTAGAATATAAAAAAAATATATAAATGTTTTAAATCTAACCTTTTATTTAACTAGGCAAGTCAGTTTTAAGAACAAATTCTTATTTACAATGACGACCTACCGGGGAACAGTGGGTTAACTGCCTTGTTCAGGGGCAGAACGGCAGATTTTTACCTTGTCAGCTCGGGGATTCGATCCAGCAACCTTTCGGTTACTGGCCCAAAGCTCTAACCACAAGGCTCCCCACCCCCCCCCCCTAATAATGTGTTCCGAATCAAATACATTATTTCAAATACCAAACCGGTCTGGGTTAAAGGCATGGCAGTGCGTTTGAGTCGGTGTATTTGAGTATTATGAAATACTTTCTAAGTGTATTTCCAAAAGCTTGAAATGAATTCATTAGGTCCTAATCTATGTAATTCCCATGACTGGGAATACACATATATATATATATATATATGCATCTGTTGGTCACAGATACTGTAAAAACAACTAGGTGGCGTTGATCAGAAAACCAGTCAGTATCTGGTGGGACCACCATTTGCTTCATGCAGCGCGACACATCTCCTTCACATAGTTGATCGGGCTGTTGATTGTGGCATGTTGTCCCACTCCTCTTTAATGGCTGTGCAAAGTTGTTGCATATAGGCAGAAACTGGAACACGCTGTCGTACACGTCGATCCAGAGCATGTCTGGTCAGTATGCAGGCCATAGAAGAATTGGGACAATTTCATCTTCCAGGAATTGTGTACCGATCCTTGCGACATGGGACTGTGCATTATCATGCTGAAACATAAGCTGATGTCGGCGGATGAATGGCARGACAATCCAATTGTGCTCGTTGTTAGTTGTCCGTAGCTTATACCTGTCCATACCATAATCCCACCGCCACCATAGGTCACTGACAGCATCAAACCGCTCACCCGGTACAATTGAAACCGGGATTCATCTGTGCCAGTGGCCATCGAAGATGAGCATTTTGCCCACTGAAGTCGGTTACGATGATGAACTGCAGTCAGGTCAAGACCCTGGTGAGGATGACGAGAACGCAGATGAGCTTCCCTGAGATGGTTTCTGACAGTTTGTGCAGAAATTCTTTGGTTGTGCAAACCCACAGTTTCATCAGCTGTCCGATCCCGCAGGTGAAGTATCTGGAGGTGGAGGTCCTGGGCTGGCGTGGTCTGCGATTGTGCGGCCAGTTGGGCGTACTGCCAAATTCTGAAATGACGTTGGAGGCGGCTTATGGTAGAGAAATGCAACATTTAAATTCTCTGGCACTGCTCTGGTGGACATTCCTAAAGTCAGCATGCCAATTGCACACTCCCTCAACTAGTGGCCTTTTATAGTTTCCAGCGCAAGGTGCACCTGTGTAATGATCATGCTGTTTAATCAGCTTCTTGATATGCCACACCTGTCAGGTGGATGGATTATCTTGCCAAAGAAAAATGCTCATTAACAGGGATATAAACAAATTTGTGCACAACTGGCCTACCTGGTTAAATAAAGGTGAAAAAAAATAATAAAAAATAGAGCAAACACAGACCAAGGTACTCTGACTAGATAGTTGGACTTAAATATCCTTTGAGTTGATTTGTCCATGTAGGTCAAGTAAAACAAGGCAAACCGTTTGGTTACTGCCAATGCATTGTGGGCCTCGTACAATGGTTAGTGGGATATTTCCTATCTGTGTGTTTTTCATCTTTCCCTACGCTGCTCTCTCTGTGTAGACCTGAACCCCATGCCCACAGAGGAGATAGTCCAGATGTTCAACGAGCTGCGCAGTGACCTGGTGCTGGTCTATGAGCTGAAGCAGGCCCACGGTAACTGTGAGTACGAACAACAGATGCTACGCCACCGCTACGAGGCCCTGCTGAAGGCTGGAGGAGGAGGGGGGATCCCTGTTGGGCCCCCAGGAGGAGGAGGACTAGAGGCCCCTGGGGGCCCCGAGATGCCCGCCTGGCCCGGCCCAGACGACATCAAGGGCGAGGCCAAGGAACAGATCATCGATGTGGTGGGAGCTCCGCTCACCCCCAATTCAGTAAGTCGCTCAGTAACCTGTTGTATTCGGCACATGTGACAAATAAAATTTGTTATGATTTGAAATGGAATTAAACAGACCGACACGGGAGGGACTACCTGAACCAGYGATGCAAACTGGTCACCTTTTTTGGCGAAATTCGCCATTTTGAATCCAAAATAGGTGACCTGCGTGATTCGTGTAGATTCGATGAGAAAAGTTTGGGAGAGGAGAGGAGGGGGGGTTTGGATCACTACTGGCTGGATTCTACCTCATTTTACTCAGTGAACGTTATTCTTGCACACATGTAGCCTTGTGCTCTTGATCGATATCTATAGTGGCCACTATAATACAGCAAAAATAGAATGCCTGTTTCTTTCATTCTATTGCTACTTTAAGATGTTTTTTTCTCAAGTGCAATATTTAGATGTGTGTGGTCACAAGCGTTCTATTATAAAGGCCTTCATGGCTAATTGCAATATTAGTGTGTTTCTTTCTCAAGACTTGAGTGTCATTTGCAGTAAAGTCTAGGCAACAAAACATTGGATTGTTTTCTTTACATTTTTTAGCTGTGAGTTAGGTTCATATTAACKACTTTTTATTTTACACACCGAGACTGATCATGTAGTTCATATTCTTTGTTGTTTAATTAGTTCCAACCTGCATTTCCTCCTAGCAGAGATGTTTTGCATGTTTGTGTCATCTTTTTGAGCCCTCACCAGTTTGCATCCCTGCTAAACTTGTCCAATAAGAAATGCCTATTTTCATTGTCCGTTGCAATACGTTTTGATAGTGTATCCTAATGAATACGACCCTGCTGTATTAACAGGCGTTAGCTGAATACAACTTGTCAAAGAGAATACATTRAGAACATTTTCCAATGTGCACAGTTCTTAGTATTCTCATAGTTTAATGTGAAATTATGCAGGTTTATACGTGTTCTGGACCAATGACTGACAGCGTTTGGTGCATTTCTTTTGTCTTTCCAGCGTAAACGCAGAGAATCTGCATCCAGCTCCTCGTCCATCAAGAAGGTGAAGAAGCCGTAACGTCAAGCCCTGGTGTTTTATGGGACTGTGGAGGAGAGGAGAGTGGATGAGGTCACAGCCACCCTGGCCTCGGTTGAGCGGCCCACAGAACAGAATGCTGGAGATAGGGGGGGTGGGGGAGTCATCCACCCCTCTGACAAATAACAAACAACCAAGCCTTGTCCCCCCCCATCACACACACCCCTGAATACGACTGATACACAGGAATAATACCCCCCACCAACACATCCCCTTTACAGCCAATGGACCCCCCCCCCCCAGCCTATCATGACAGAGACAACGACTGACATCCCATTTCATTACTCCTCTCCCTCCTTCGCCCAGGCCGAGATGAGGCCAGTTAAACTGTAAATAGCCAGAGTGAGCTAATTGAGCCATGGGGAGAAAAACGTCTATTTGAGATTGGGGCAGGGGGGTGGGACCTTTGGTCACTGTCTTTTTGTTTCTCGTCATGCTGTTTTGTTTCCTGGGCTATGTAGTTTTGTGTCTTACCTCTTAGTTGGCGGCTCGCCCTGTCATTGCGGTCAGTGACACTTCCTTACTCAGATGAGTCAAAAGATTTAGCTTGTGGGAGACTTTGAACAGGCTAAGATGGACTGTTGTCCTCACTGTCTGAAAAGAGAGGAAAGCAATCTGCTCCATTACCCATTCAATAAACATCTTTGTTTTTTCAAATGGTCTTGTGTGCTAATATCTCACGGCTAGCATAGTACCTGTATGTAACTCATGCTAGAATCAGTCTGACCCCTCCAAAATCACCAGGCAAACTCTACCCTGAAAGGTAGGACTGTAGTGGGCAGTAATATTTAACATGTAATTAGCCTATTCAAATGTTTGACTCCATAAAGATCTTTAAAATAAGCAAGCGTTAGGCAATGAGTTGACCCTGACACGTAAGAATTGGTCTGACAATTGTCTAGATCAAAGGCAGATATTTTAACAATGAATGTATTCACATACAAGGCAGGAAGCTTCAGCTCCACAGCATTAACAAGCATTCCAAGGCATTCAACGAATATAGATCCTAAGGTTAAGCATGAACAAGGAGATGCTTACTAGGCCTGAGGCCTAAAAGTCTAGGAAATTCAAATGAGTCATACAACCTTCCTCCATGGGCAGGATACAGGGTAAGAGAGAGAACAAAAGGCATTTAATTCCATTTATTACATCTGAAGGTGTAACCTTGCAACCCAAAACCAACCACCTTTGACCAATCAAACAATACCAAATTTACAGAATAACCTGACCACGAAGGCCCAGTCTCCACAGGGTGTCAGCGCATAACCTGACCACCAAGAGTTATCCTCAGTGAACAGTAACCACAGAGATCATACACTCAGCAAAAAATGAAATGTCCCTTTTTCAGGGACCCTGTCTTTCATAGATAATTCGTAAAAATCCAAATAACTTCACATATCTTCATTTTAAAGGGTTTAAACACTGTTTCCCATGCTTGTTCAATGAACCATAAACAATTAATGAACATGCACCTGTGAAACGGTCATTAAGACACTAACAGCTTACAGACAGTAGGCAATTAGGTCACAGTTATTAAAACTTAGGACACTAAAGAGGCCTTTCTACTGACTCTGAAAAACACCAAAAGAAAGATGCCCAAGGTCCCTGCTCATCTGCGTGAACATGCCTTAGGCATGCTGCAAGGTAGCATGAGGACTGCAGATGTGGCCAGGGCAATAAATTGCAATGTCCGTACTGTGACAGTGCTACAGGCAGACACGATGGACAGCTAATCGTCCTCGCACTCGCAGTGGCAGACCACGTGTAACAACACCTGCACAGGATCGGTACATTCGAACATCACACCTCCGGGACTGGTACAGGATGGCAACAACAACTGCCCGAGATGCACCAGGAATGCACAATCCCTCCATCAGTGCTCAGACTGTCCGCAATAGGCTGAGAGAGGCTGGACTGAGGGCTTGTAGGCCTGTTGTAAGGCAGGTCCTTTCCAGACATCACCGGCAACAACGTCGCCTATGGGCACCAACCCACCGTCGCTGGACCAGAAAGGACTGGCAAAAAGTGTTCTTCACTGACGAGTCGCGGTTTTGTCTCACCAGGGGTGATGGTCGGATTCGTGTTTATTGGTGAAGGAATGAGTGTTACACCGAGGCCTGTACTCTGGAGCGGGATCGATTTGGAGGTGGAGGGTCCGCGATGGTCTGGGGCGGTGTGTCACAGCATCATCGGACTGAGCTTGTTGTCATTGCAGGCAATCTCAACGCTGTGCGTTACAGGGAAGACATCCTCCTCCCTCATGTGGTACCCTTCCTGCAGGCTCATCCTGACATGACCCTCCAGCATGACAATGCCAGCAGCCATACTGCTCATTCTGTACGTGATTTCTTGCAAGACAGGAATGTCAGTGTTCTGCCATGGCCAGCGAAGAGCCCGGATCTCAATCCCATTGAGTACGTCTGGGACCTGTTAGATCGGATGGTGAGGGCTAGGGCCATTCCCCCCCAAAATGTCCAGGAACTTGCAGGTGACTTGGTGGAAGAGTGGGGTAACATCTCACAGTAAGAACTGGCAAATCTGGTGCAGTCCATGAGGAGATGCACTGCAGTACTTAATGCAGCTGGTGGCCACACCAGATACTGACTGTTACTTTTGATTTTGACCCTCCCCCCCTTTGTTCAGGTACACATTATTCAATTTCTGTTAGTCATATGTCTGTGGAACTTGTTCAGGTTATGTCTCAGCTTTTGAATCTTGTTATGTTCATACAAATACTTACACATGTRAAGATTGCTGAAAATAAATGCAGTTGACAGTGAGAGGACATTTCTTTTTTTGCTGAGTTTACATCCATATAGATAGCATCAGAGTTCTCCTCAGTGAACAGTAACCACGGAGATCATACATCAATATCGATAGCATCAGAGTTCTCCTCAGTGAACAAGTTTCACATAGATACCAAACATGGATACTTTAGCATTAGTCTGTCACAATAGTCAGTCCTCTGAACACTGTAACAGAGATATATTTCGTCCCTTCAGAGGGGGAAGGGCTTACTAGTCCTTGGGCATTGTCCTTTGTTACTGGACCATTTTCCATGCAYCTCCATGTGACAGAGAACATATAAATTCGGGCCGAGCCTACAGGGCTAATCCCTCAAATCACCTGGCAAATTGTCCTAAAAAATAGGGATGAACGAGATTGAGAAGACAGCCCACAACGGAGTGTGATGGAGAGGAGTCTTCGATTTCCTCAAGAACAGCCTGAATTCTTTGGGGCATGGGAACGTTGCTCAATTGGTATCACGGGACCTAACGTGTGCCAGGAAAACACCATTACACCACCGCCACCAGCCTGTACCGTTGACACCAGGCAGGATGAGGCCATGGACTCCTGCTGCTTATGCCAAATCCTGACTTTGCCATCAGCATGACGTAACAGGAACCAGGATCATCAGACCAAGCAATGTTTTTCCACTCCTCAATTGTCCAGTGCTGGTGAACCCGTGCCCACTGGAGCCAATTCTTCTTGTTTTTAGATGATAAGAGTCGAACAAGGTGTCGTCGTGACAAGGACCGACGAGTTGAGCGTTCCCGAGATGCCGTTCTGCACACCACTGTTGCACTGCGTCATTATTTGCCTGTTTGTGGCCCGCCTGTTAGCTTGCCCGATTCTTGCCATTCTCCTTCGAGCTCTCATCAACGAGCTGTTTTCGCCCACAGGACTGCCGCTGACTGGATGTTTTTTTGTTTGTCGCACCGTTCTTAATAAACGGCCTCCTGCGTGAAAAGCACAGGAGGCCGATATTGGAACCGGCGAGCCTGGTACCAATGATCATACCACGCTCAAAGTCGATTAGGTCACTTGTTTTGCCCATTCTAGCGTTCAATCGAACAGTAACTGAATGCCTCGATGCCTGTCTGACTGTTTATATAGCAAGTCACAGCCATGTGACTCACTGTCTGTAGGAACAAACCATTTTCGTGAATGGGGTGGTGTACATAATTAACTGGCCACTGAGTGRATATTAATTAATGTTCATCACACATTTGTTAAAGCGATAGTTCACTAAAATGATAAATACACTATATCGTATGGAGAACAAGCAACATTGCTAAAGCTTAGTTCTGGATGAGTAAACCGATATATTTTTCTGGTCTCTGACACCCAAAGTCAGTAAGCTACTAGCTAACTGTCAATACAATGTGTTAAGTTTCTAATTTTAGTGAAACACCCCTTCCATGGAGGTTTTCGTATTGATATAGAAAAAGACAAAAACAGCAATGCCTATCCACTGGGCCTTAAGCAAGCTCTAAAGGGCCATCCACACCAAGGATAATAACTATAACAATAATTATAACGGTAACTATAACGATAATTCAAATGATGAGGAGCGTTCACACTACAACGATAACTACAAAAAGAGTGGAGAACAATAACGAGAGCTATTGTTTGGATCACTTTTCGAGTGATTCCATACTTGCTCGCTAGCCTAACTTCCTACTACATCTAACTACATATTGAACTTCCATCCTCTCAGGCCAGGGGCACAATGTATGAATTTATGGTTGGATCAGAATCGCCGTTATAATCATTGGCCAGTACTGTGAATTAAGTAAAACCATGAGCCCATTCCCTATCTCCATCCATGGCTAATTTAGGAAAGGGAAAATGTTTGCTAGCTAGCTAGCCACCAGAGGACAACAACACAAGATGCAACAATTCCCATTTTTTCTGTCAATGTCGTTGTGCACTCAATGTGATATCATTGGTGAGAAGCCAAATCCCAACTGGCTTCCCTTGACAATTTTTCTTGGTGCGCCAGGACCATTCACAGTTGAGCTCATTCAGTTTAGCTCAATGCTGAATGGCTATTATTTTATACCTCTTTAAGGAATACCTAGGATAGGATAAAGTAATCCTTCTCACCCCCCCCCTTAAAAGATTTAGATGCACTATTGTAAAGTGGCTGTTCCACTGGATGTCATAAGGTGAATGCACCAATTTGTAAGTCGCTCTGGATAAGAGCGTCTGCTAAATGACTTAAATGTAAATGTAAATGTTATACTTTTCTTATCAAGGGAGGTCAAATGCTCGCTGGCTTCCCTTGAGTTCAATGCTACGGGCGGTAACAATGTCATACTATTTTTGACCAGACAGCATCAGATAGATTGGCTACACATATACAGACAGAGAGGCGCTGTTTCGCCCACTCAGGTGCTTTCTCCAGTGAGATACATTCAGCCTCTTGTGAATTGAAGGAAAATTATGAAACACAGAGAGACTAAATATTAATTATTGTATATGTTTTTTTATTTTTTTATTGATACATTTTTGGGGAAAACCTGACTTCCCTTGGCATCCATGAATACTGTACATTCAAAACGTAGAGCTTCATAGCGGTTGTTGAATACGAATATTCACTTCAGTTTACAGCCTATATAGAAACCTATACTTACTAGAAAAWATATATAAAATGTATTATTGTATTGTTATAGCTTATGGATGATCATTTTCTTGTCCCTAGAAAGTTAATCAATTGGGGAGATTTTCAAGCTGTGTGCCAGCGGGGACTGGAGTGCAGCCTGGGGAGCACACTACAGCAGTGGTTCCCAACCTTTTTTGGCTACTCTACCACTCTACCAACTGAATTTTGCTCTGTCCAGAGTACCCCTGATATACCCCCTCATGTGCATTTGACCATGAGTCTTCTCATGTACCCCCCCAGGTGTCCCGGGAACCACTGCACTACCTGTAATTTCACAATCTGATAAAAAAATATATAAGGCACCTGTATATATTTGTTTTTACCATAAATAACTTAAGTTATTAAAGTAATTGCAAAAGAGGACCAGAACCTATGATATGAATAATCAAAGACTTGGGACTATAAAGGTCTATGCTTTTGAGATAATGAGTATTTTTCAAGTCCCAGATCTCAGAACTGTTTTGTGATGTCTTCCTCTTTCACGACTCAATAAGTACATCACCTTACATACAGTTATTTGTTTATTGACAACACAGCATTGTGTGATTGGATTGCAGATACAACCTTAAAGCACCAAGTTCAAAGGTGTTTGCGCAGAAACGACTTTCAGAATATAATTTCTTGGGTCGTAAATGTACTTTTTCACAAATCTGACTTATCTCACATGTGAAGGACCACCTAAAGAGCWACTATGTGAATAACACATTTTATTCCAAAATGTTACATAGAACCTTATAGTCCCWAGGTCTCAATTTGTTGATGTAATGACCTGATTAGAATCGAACAGATTTGGATCACCCTTGAAAGCTACCAACAAGGTAGTCTGTTTCCATACTGTAGTGTTTAATGATAGAAGAGTAGTCTACAGCACATACAGTATGGAYCCAGGCCAGGAACAACGTGTTATGTCATACTGTACAAAACATTAGGAACACTTTTCTTAATATTGAGTTTCACCCTCTTTTGCCCTCAGAACAGCCTCAATTTGTTGGGGCATTTACTACAAGGTGTCAAAAGCCATCCACAGGGATGCTGGCCCATGTTGACTCTAATGCTTCCCACAGTTGTGTCAAGTTGGCTGGATGTCCTTTGGGTGGTGGACTATTCTTGATACACACGGGAAACTGTTGAGCGTGAAAAACCCAGCAGAGTTGCAGTTCTTGACACACTCAAACCAGGGTGCCTGGCACCTACTATCATACCCCATTCAAAGGGGCTTAAATATTTTGTCTTGACCGTTCACCCTCTGAATTGCACACATACACAATCCATGTCTCAAGGCTTAAAAATCCTTCTTTAACCCGTCTCCTCCCCTTCAACTACACTGATTGAAGTGGATTTAACAGGTGACATCAACAAGGGATCTTAGCTTTTACCTGGATGTACCTGGTCAGTCTATGTCATGGAAAGAACAGGTGTTCCTAATGTATTGTACTCAGTGTATATCCTATATCCACAAAGCCAAGTGGCAATTCTCTGGAGAGCACTTGGTGCTGGTCGATGACACCTGGATCCAGAACTGGTGATTGGAGACTTCAGCTCGCCCAAACGAAAAGTAGCCCCCTCAGCCAGAAAGAGGAGGGAGTTTAGCCACGGATATTCACTCAATTCCATTTAAATTCAGTCAATTGAGGAAGTAAAGGGGGATTTTAATTCCAGTTCCATTTGTTCTCAAAGGAGACATTGAGGAAAATGGATGCGAAAAAAATAAATGGCCGCGCTGAACATGTCTAATCAGGACTAGTAAAGGCCCAGTGCAAAGGTGTCGTCAAGGCAAAGGGTGGCTAATTTGAAGAATCTAAAATCTAAAATATATTAATAAATATAATGATTTGTTAACACTTTTTTGGTTACTACATGATTCCATATGTGTTATTTCATAGTTCTGATGTCTTCACTATTATTCTACAATGTAAAAAATTGTAAAAAATAAAGAAAAACCCTTGAATGAGTAGGTGTGTCCAAACTTTTGACTGGTACTGCATATATATATAAAAAAATGTTTTTATTATTTTTCTGGGGATTCTGCAGCATCCTCAGCACCCCTACGTCCCAGGGCTATGTGTAGGCCTACTGTATCTGTATCTGTTAACATTTTAACAGTCAAAATCCTCATGAACTGGTGGTGGCACAGGTGGGATCTGAAACCTGCTGTGTGAGAAACCATTGTCAAATTAGTATGTTAGAGTGTCAAAATATTGTTTGTTTCATTGTCCAACATGTTTGATTCAGTGTCCATTGGCTTTATTTTTACTCATCCATCTAGAATATATTATTTTGAATGACAGAGGGAGAGAGAGAGCAAGAGAGAGAGAGAGAGAGAGCGCAAGAGAGAGAGAGAGAGAAAGAGAGAAAGAGAGAAAAAGAAAGGGAGAGAGTGATGCAAAGCCATAACTTACGTGGCTATGTGCTATTCATTTGGAGGAACCTGCTATAGTCGGACAGGGAGCATATCTGAGGGACTCACAAGCTGTTTTCAGTGGGAGGAGGTGTAAATTGCCCCTAATCTGCGGTCAATTTAGCATTTTCCCCACTAATGAGGTGGCAGGTAGCCTAGTGGTTAGAGCGTTGGACTAGTAACTGAAAGATTGCAAGATTGAATCTCTGAGCTGACAAGGTAAAAATCTGTCGTTCTGCCCCTGAACAAGGCAGTTAACCCACTGTTCCTAGGCCATCGTTGAAAATAAGAATTTGTTCTTAACTGACTAGCCTAGTTAAATAATGGTCAAATAAAAATAATGGTTAAGTTTAGGATTGGGGGAMGGAAAGCTGATCCTAGATCTGTCCTCATGGGAAACTTCACCCCAGAGCGTGGAAGGCGGTGAGAGGCTGGTAACACAGGTAAATGGATTCCTGGTGTCTATATATCATGTTGAAAATTGGCTCGTAAATCCACTGGTTTTGATCTATGGAACCCATCGCCGCTTGAAAAAAACTCAGTAAATGTGTAATTTCTCCCTTGACGGAGCACAGACGAGAGGTGATCATTCTTGTTCTCTCTCTCTCCCACCCTCTCCATCCCCCTGTATTCAGTGGAGCGCTAGGCTTGTATTGGATTAATGCTTTCCTCCCCTTCCTCCCCCTCCTTCTCCTCCTCTACTCCTTTCCCTCCTTCCTTCTCTCCTCCTCTCATTCTCTCCTCCTCTCCTCTTTCTACTCTCCTCTCCTTTTCTCCTCCTCTCCTCCTCTCCTCTTCTCCTCTTCTCCTCTCCTCCTCTCATCCTCCACTCTCTTTCTCCTCCTATCCTCTTTTCTCCTCCTCCTCTCCTCACCCCTTCTCATCCTCCTCTTTCCTCCTCTCTCTCCTTTAATGCTTATTTTATATCTTTTTTCATCCATTTATAAAACCTGCTACTATGAGAGTGTGCTTCTTGTGATCGTAGAGGTGGTGTGTGTGAGCGCGTTTGTGTGCGCATGCCCGAGTGTGTGTGTGTGCCTGAAGTTTGTATATGTGTGTGTGTGTTTCATTAATAAAAACAGGTCCCAAAATGGGTTGAAGGTGGGATGCCTCTGCCTCTCCCAAGAACATCCATCTGGATCAGCTGTAAGCTACATCACACGCTCCTCTGCTCCAGTGTGTGTGTGGTGTGTGTGTGCGTGTGTTGCGTGCGTGCGTGCGTGCGTGCGTGCGTCGGTGCGTGCGTGCGTGCGTGTCGTGAGCGTGCGTTGCGTGCGTGCCGGCGTGTGTGGTGTATGTCTGTCTGTGTGTGCGTCTGTGTGCATCTATGTGTGTGTCTGTGTGTGTGTGTCTGTGTGCGTCCATGTGTCTGTGTGGGTGTGTGTGTCTATATGTGCGCGTCCGCATGTGTGGTGGTGATGTGAAAGCATGAGGAAAAACACCAACTGAACAGCAATGGCTGTTAGGTGATGGGAGGCAGATGGGATCTCTTTATCAACCATTGGACTGCGCCTTTAATCAGGGCCTAAGCGGTGGGAGGGGTTTTATCATAACTGAACTGTGTCCTGGCTAATGGTAGCTATATGTCACTGTGGCATGACTGTGGCATGACTGTGGCATGACTGTGGCATGACTGCGCCGGCAGGACAGGGTAAGACTGGGGACAGACGTCTGGTAAAAGACAGAGATTGGGACCGATAGAGACGGGTGCATCCCAAATGTCCTTTATAGTGCACTGCTTTTGATCAAGGCGCATAGGGCTCTAGTCCCTTTATAGTGCACCGCTTTTGATCAAGGCCCACAGAGCTCTAGTCCCTTTATAGTGCACTGCTTTTGATCAAGGCCCACAGGGCTCTAGTCCCTTTATAGTGCACTGCTTTTGATCAAGGCCCATAGGGCTCTAGTCCCTTTATAGTGCACCGCTTTTGATCAAGGCCCGTAGGGCTCTGGTCAAAAGTAGAGCATTATAATGGAAACAAGGTTACATCTGGGAAGCAGACTGCTATTACAGGAAGTGACATAGAAAGGGCTGCTCTTGTCTGAAGATGGTGGATTCCGCTGTCATCTTTGATAGAAATACGTATGTCATGTCTCCCAACATAAAACTCTGTGGTCAAACTATGGTGATATAACCACATTAACTGTGTCCATATAATGACATGTCTAACACATTATGTATTCCACATCTCTGTTTGATAAGCACATTGAATTACATCATATTTGATATTTTCATGCAGTAGGGAGACTACATTACCACCCTGTCTATCCCTTTATCAATTTTCCACGTCTCTGTCCAATGTCATTCTGTCTTCCAACCTTCCTAGCTGTAGATGTGGGTCACCTCTGTGTGAAAACTTTGAATTGTACAAGTTTACCTAATTTCATGAGATACTGTACGTAGAGAAGGTCGGTTGAATTCTTAGATTGGTATGAACGCAAGAATCGCCCAAAGGCGGACAGTTGGAAGGAGACGTAATTTCCACTGGTTTTAGCTCATGGATAAGGCACAGGCTACAGTACACAATACATTCCCAATCCCCAGTCATGAGTACTGCTTACAGCCAAGTATTAACCCCTATGTCCACTTTCAACATTCTCCCTACATTCATGCCCTAAAGACAAAAATTGAGTGGAGAGAGGAAGGAGAGACTCTAGAAGTAGACTTCTCATCCCCTGGAACTGTCTGCCTCTAGGGAGGCTGTGGCTGAATAGAGCGTAGGACAGTTTGATAGGGTCACCTTGTCATCCCTGGAACTGTCTGCCCCTAGGGAGGCTTTGACTGAATAGGGCGTAGAACAGTTTGATAGGGTCACCTTCTCATCCCCTGGAACTGTCTACCTCTCCATTTTGACAAGATGGCTCCGATAGAGATGGCAACTTTGCTTCAAGTCCTTAGGAAACTGTGCAGTATTTAGTTTTTTATGTATTATTTCTTACATTGTTAGCCCAGAAAACCTTAAGTGTTATTACATACAGCCGGAAAGAACTATTGGATATCAGAAACACAACTTACCAGCACAACCAGCACTAAAACCAGGAATATCACTTTCCCAAAGTGGATCCTTTGTCTGCACCTCCCAGGACATTTGAACTGATTCCAGAGGCCGACCCAAAACAACGCCGCCGGAGGAGAGGGTGCCGGAGCGGTCTTCTAGTGAGGCTTTGGATGCACACACACCACCCACCGCTTCCGAGTATATTACTCGCTATTGTCCAGTTCCTAGTTTATTAACAACGTTGACGAAATTAGGGCAAGAGTTGCTTTCCAAAGAGATATCCGGGATTGTAACATACTCTGTTTCATGATGACATGGCTGGCTGGGGACATGCTGTCGGAGTCCGTACAGCCAATGGGATTTTCAGTGCATCGCGCTGACAGGAACAAACATCTCTTTGGTAAGAAGAAGGGCGGGGTGTATGTTTCATGATTAATGACTCATGGTGTATTGTAACAACATATAAGAACTCAAGTCCTTTTGTTCACCTGACCTAGAATTCCTCACAATCAAATGCTGACCGTATTATCTCCCAAGAGAACTCTCCTGGGTTATCGTCACAGCTGTGTATACCCCCCCCCCCCCCGCGGATGCCAAGACAGCAATCAAGGAACTTCCTTGGACTTTATGCAAACTGGAAAACCATATATCCGAGGCTGGCATTTATGCTGGGGATTTTAACAAAGCTAATCTGAGAACAAGGATACCTAAATTCTATCAGCATATCGATTGCAGTACATGAGCGAGTAACACACTCGACCACTGCTACTCTAACTTCCGCGATGCATACAAGGCCCTCTCCCGCCCTCCTTTTGGCAAATCTGACCATGACTCCATCTTGTTTCTCCCCTTCTATAGGCAGAAATTAAAACAGGAAGCGCCCGTGGTTAGGTCTATCCAATGCTGTTCTGACAAATTGAATTCCACGCTTCAAGATTGTTTCGTTCACATGGACTGGGATATGTTCCGGGTAGCCTCAGACAATAACATTGACGTACACGCTGACTCGGTGAGCGAATTTATAAGGAAGTGTATAGGAGATGTTGTACCCAATGTGACTATTAAAACCTTCCCTAACCAGAAACCGTGGATTGATGCATTTAATCGTGGCAAGGCGATTATTTCCTCTGTAAGGCAATCAAACAAGCAAAGCGTCATTATAGAGACAAAGTGGAGTCGCAATTCAACAGCTCAAACACGAGACGTATGTGGCAGGGTCTACAGTCAATCACGGATTACAAAAAGAAAACCAGCCCCCTCCCGGACATCGACGTCTTGCTCCCAGACAAATTAAACAACTTCTTTGCTCGCTTTGTGGACAATACAGTGCCACAGACATGGCCCGCTACCAAAGACTGTGGGCTGTCCTTCTCCGTGGCCGACGTGAGTAAAACATTTAAACGTGTTAACCCTCGCAAGGCTGCCGGCCCAGGCGGCATCCTCAGAGCATGCGCAGACCAGCTGGCTGGTGTGTTTACGGACATATTCAATCAATCCCTATACCAGTCTGCTGTCCCCACATGCTTCAAGATGGCCACCATTATTCCTGTTCCCAAGAAAGCTGGGGTAACTGAACTAAATGACTATCGCCCCGTAGCACTCACTTCTGTCATCATGAAGTGCTTTGAGAGACTAGTAATGGAGCATATCATCTCCACCCTACCTGTTACTCTAGACCCACTCCAATTTGCTTACCACAAATTATGCAATCGCCATCACACTGCCCTATCCCATCTGGACAAGAGTAACACCTACAGTTGAAGTCAGAAGTTTACATACACCTTAGCCAACTACATTTAAACTCAGTTTTTTATCATTCCTGACATTTAATCCTAGCAAAAATTCCCTGTCTTAGGTCAGTTAGGATCACCACTTTATTTTAAGAATGTGAAATGTCAGAATAATAGTAGAGAGAATGATTTATTTCAGCTTTTTTTCTTTCATCACATTCCCTGTGGGTCAGAATTTTACAAACACTCATTTAGTATTTGGTAGCATTGCCTTTAAATTAATTAACTTGGGTCAAAAGTTTCGGGTAGCCTTCCACAAGCTTCCCACAATAAGTTGGGTGAATTTTGGCCCCTTCCTCCTGACAGAGCTGGTGTAACTGAGTCAGGTTTGTAGGCCTCCTTGCTCGCACACCCTTTTTCAGTTCTGCCCACAAAGGGCTTTGTGATGGCCACTCCAACACCTTGACTTTGTTGTCCTTAAGCCATTTTGCAACAACTTTGTAAGTATGCTTGGGGCCATTGTCAGTTTGGAAGACCCATTTGCAACCAAGCTTTAACTTCCTGACTGATGTCTTGAGATGTAGCTTCAATATTTCCACATAATTTTCATTCCTCATGATGCCATCTATATTGTGAAGTGCACCAGTCCCTCCTGTAGCAAAGCACCCCCACAACATGATGCTGCCACTCCCGTGCTTCACGGTTGGGATGGTGTTCTTCGGCTTGCAAACATCCCCCTTTTTCCTCCAAAAGGTACGATCTTTGTCKCCATGTGCAGTTGCAAACCGTAGTCTGTCTTTTTTATGGCYGTTTAGGAGCAGTGGCTTCTTCCTTGCTGAGCGGCCTTTCAGGTTATGTCGATATAGGACTCGTTTTTACTGTGTATATAGATACTTTTGTACCTGTTTCCTCCAGCATCTTCACAAGGTTGTTTGCTGTTGTTCTGGGATTGATTTGCACTTTTCGCACCCAAGTACATTCATCTCTAGGAGACAGAATATGTCGCCTTCCTGAGTGGTATGATGGCTGCGTGGTCCCATGGTGTTTATACTTGCGTACTATTGTTTGTACAGATGAACGTGGTACTGTCAGGCATTTGGAAATTGCTCCCAAGGATGAACCAGACTTGTGGAGGTCTACAATTTTCTTTCTGAGGTCTTGGCTGATTTCTTTTGATTTTCCCATGATGTCAAGCAAGGAATCGCTGAGTTTAAAGGTAGGCCTTGAAATACATCCACAGGTACACCTCTAATTGAATAAATTATGTCAATTAGCCTATCAGAATCTTCTAAAGCCATGATTTCATTTTCTGGAATCTTCCAAGCTGTTTAAAGGCACAGTCAATTTAGTGTATGTAAACTTCTGACACACTGGAATTGTGATAAGTGAAATAATCTGTCTGTAAACAATTGTTGAAATAATTACTTGTGTCATGCACAAAGTAGATYTCCTAACCGACTTGCCCAAACTATAGTTTGTTAACAAGAAATTAGTGGAGTGGWTGAAAAATGAGTTTTAATGACTCCAACCTATGTAAACTTCCGACTTCAACCGTATGTAAGAATGCTGTTCATTGACTACAGCTCAGCATTCAACACCATTGTACCCTCCAAACTCATCGTTAAGCTTGAAACCCTGGGTCTCAACACTGCTRTGTGCAACTGGGTCCTGGACTTCCTGAGGGGCCGCCCCCAGGTGGTGAAGGTAGGAAACAACATCTCCACCCCGCTGATCCTCAACACTGGGGGCCCACAAGGGTGCCTTCTCAGCCCTCTCCTGTACTCCCTGTTCACCCACAACTGCTTGGCCATGCACGCCTCCAACTCAATCATCAAGTTTGCAGACGACAGTGGTAGGCTTGATTACCAACAACAACGAGACAGCCTACAGGGAGGAGGTGAGGGCCCTCGGAGTGGGGTGTCAGGAAAATAACTTCTCACTCAATGTCAGCAAAACAAAAGAGATGATTGTGGACTTCGCCCTCCTTGACTCCAAGCACCTGGGAAGTCGCATCCACTACCTGGTGGATTGGGAGGGGTACTGACCTGAAGAACGGTCCTGGGTCCCCGCCCAGGACATCCTCGACCCAGCCATGATCCTGGCTTTCTACTGTAACCGTCCTGACTGCCCAGCTCCACGTGCCCGGGGGAGGCCCCCTGATCAGCTTCCTAGGTCGTCATGAGCCGCCCGTGAAGGGGGGGGGTACTGTAACATCTGCTTCCAACTCACACTCTCAAACACGTAGATCCCCTAAACGCAGCTCTCTCCAGATCCCAATCACCTGAATTCTGATCACCTGTTCACACACCTGTATGTCATTATCACACACTATTTATTTCAGTTCTTTGCACCCCATCATTGTGAGGTATTGTTTGTTTTGTGACATATGTCTATTTGGAGTGCTGTTTTTCCCGTAATTGAATCCTCCCGTGTCTAATAGTTTTTGCCTGCCTCACTAACGACGCCTATTTCCTGCCTGTARTTTAGCCTATAGCATTTCCTGTTATCAACCTATTGCCTGATCTCCCGGATGACGTTACTAGCCTTTTCCCTGCCTGTACTGTTGCCTTGATGGACCCCCTGTGTATGACCTTCTGCCTGCCCCTGGACCCAGCTACCTGCCTCCTCCTGTGGTCCTTTACATTAAACACCTGCTGTGCCCTGCGCTTGAAACCAGCTCTCTGTCTCCAATCGTGTTCATTACAGATATCATTGGCCACTTTAATAAATGAAACACTAGTCACTTTAATAATGTTTACTTATCTCGCATTACTCATCTCATATGTACTGTATATCCTGTATCCTTCACTATCTATTCTTTACTATCTATTGCATCTTAGCCGCTCTGTCACTGCTCATCCATATATTTTATACTTATATATTCTCATCCATTCCTATAGTAGATTGTGTGTATTAGGTTTTGTTGTGGAATTTGTTGGATATTAGGTTTTGTTGTGAAATTATTAGATATTACCTGTTAGATACTGCTGCCCTGTCGGATCTAGAAGCARAAGCATTTCACTACACTCATAATAACATCTGCTAACCATGTGTATGTGACCAATAAAATAAAATTCGATTTTATTTGATTCCAGGGAAGCTGTGATTGAATAGAGCATAGGACAGTTTGATAGGGCCACCTTTGGAGTGTCATGAAACGATAGACATTCTCAGACAGGAGTCCAGTTATCAAGCCAATCTTAGATACTCATTGAAAGTGAAAGGCGTTCGTGTGTTGATGATTGCATGCATACTTCTGTGTGCAACGAGGGGCATCCCAGTCTGACCCTTTAAGGTAGTGCCCTGATTGCAGCTTGACCATAGATGAGATTAGTTTAGATTGCTACTGCCCTGTCCCATCAACAGCCCATACAGAGAGAGAGAGAGAGAGAAAAGACTCAACAATACCTGACAGAGGGGAGGCAACAAGGAATGTCTCCCTTACCTGCTTCAGCGCAATTCCAAAAAATCCAATTTACCATGTGGCTCTGTGGCTGTCACGGAAGGGAATTAAACATTACCCATAATTCACTCTGAGCTCTCCTCAGGTCAGCGCCTCTGGCAGAGCCATGGCAGGCATAGTGACATCACTCCAGGGTGCAATAATAGTGTGACATTGAGGATGTTAACCTTTAACTCTGTCTGTTTCATCCTTTCCTGTCTGCGGTGTCCATATTAGGACAGACTCAGTCTCATCTCATCCACCTGCAGTGGACAATTCAACAAATTCACCTGAATTACCTGTCAGTCACATTTGTAATGAACACAGGCAAGGGAACTGTTATTAAAATGGTATCTGCTCAACCTAAATGCAATGTTTTCCACACTACAGTCACCTGTGAGTTGGTGGTACAGCTAAGCTCTGGGAGTTGCTACTGTTGAGCTAGCATCTGTCTAGCTTTGCTAGCATTCCTGTGCCATCACCCAGGCTGTGTTCCAAATGYAACCCTATTCGCTATGTAGTGCACTGCATTTGACTAGAACCCTATGGACCCTGATCAAAAGTAGTGCACTACATAGGGAATAGGCTGCCATGTGGGACACCTGCTCAGTCAAGTCGCCCGGCCGCCACCAGAGCCTCAATTACCTGACTGACGTTTCATTAGTGGCTGCTGCTGATCATATGCCTAAGAGTCAGGGAGGTGCACAGCAGTGTTGAGAGGAGATGAGGGGGGAGAAGAGAGAGGGAGAAGAGGAGAGAGGGAGAAGAGGAGAGAGGGTGGAAAGGAGAGAGGGAGGAGAGGAAAGAGGGAGGAGTGAGGTAGGAAAAATGGAGGAGAGGAGAGGACAGGAGAGGAGAGAGGAAGGAAGGAAGGAGATCGGGAGGAGATGAGAGAGGGAGGGAAGGAGAGGAGAGAGGGAGAGGGAGGAGAAAGGATATGAGTGAGGGAGGATAAATGAGATGAGAGAGGGAGGAGAAAGGAGAGTAGAGGGAGGAGAGGAGAGAGAGAAATGGAGCAGAGAGGGAGGGGTAAGGCTTCACTTCTTACTGCCTTACAACCTCATCTGCTGTCAGTGTCAGACACACATTACATTACAGTCATTTAACAAATGAATGAAGTCGCATGCGCTTGTGTGTGAGGTCTTGACAGGGTTGGGATGAGGTCTGTGTGGGGGGCTTAATGAGACCCCCAGACTGAGCTGTTCCTCCACAGACACCACGGTTGACAGACTTCTACTTCACACAGTGTGTGTGTGTGTGTGTGTGTGTGTGTGTGTGTGTGTGTGTGTGAATTATGTACATAAAAATATATGAATGAGTGATGGTACAGAACGGCATAGGCAAGATGCAGTAGATGGATCGAGTACAGTAATATACATATGAGATGAGTAATGTAGGGTATGTAAACATTATATGAAGGTGGCATTGTTTAAAGTGGCTAGTGATCCATTTTTTATCAATTTTTAATTATTACAGTGGCTGGAGTTGAGTCATATGTTGGCAGCAGCCACTCGATGTTAGAGGTTGCTGTTTAACAGTCTGATGGCCTTGAGATAGAAGCTGTTTTTCAGTCTCTCGGTCCCTGCTTTGATGCACCTGTACTGACCTCGCCTTCGGATGATAGCGGGGTGAACAGGCAGTGGCTCGGGTGGTTGTTGTCCTTGATGATCTTTATGGCCTTCCTGTGACATCGGGTGGTATGGTGTGCTGGAGGGCAGGTAGTTTGCCCCCGGTGATGCGTTGTGCAGACCTCACTACCCTCTGGAGAGCCTTACGGTTGTGGGCGGAAGCAGTTGCCGTACCAGGCGTGATACAGCCCTACAGGATGCCTTTGATTGTGCATCTGTAAAAATGTGTGAGTGCTTTTGGTGACAAGCGAATTTCTTCAGCTTCCTGAGGTTGAAGAGGCGCTGCTGCGCCTTCTTCACCACGCTGTCTGTGTGGGTGGACCAATTCAGTTTGTCCGTGATGTGTACGCCAAGGAACTTAAAACTTACTACCCTCTCCATTACTGTCCCGTCAATGTGGATAGGGGGGTGCTCCCTCTGCTGTTTCCTGAAGTCCCACGATCATCTCTCTTGTTTTGTTGACGTTGAGTGTGAAGTTATTTTCCTGACACCACATCCGAGGCCCTCACGTCCTCCCTGTAGGTTGTCTCGTCGTTGTTGGTAATCAAGCCTACACTGTAGTGTCGTCTGCAAACTTGATGATTGAGTTGGAGGCGTGCCTTGGCCAACGCAGTCATGGGTGAACAGGGAGTACAGGAAGGGCTGAGAACACACCCTTGTGGGCCCACTGTGAGGATCAGCGGGTGGAGATGTTTTACTACCCTCACCACCTGGGGGCGGCCCGTCAGGAAGTCCAGGACCAGTTTCACAGACAGGTCGAGAACCAGGGTCTCGAGCTTGATGACGAGTTTGGAGGGTACTATGGTGTTAAATGCTGAGCTGTAGTCGATGAACAGCATTCTCAATAGGTATTCCTTTTGTCAGAGGGTTAGGGCAGTTGTGCAGTGTGGTTGCGATTGCGTCGCTGTGGACCTATTGGGACCTTAAGCAAATTGGAGTGGGTCCGGGTGTCAGGTAGGGTGGAGTGATATGGCCTTACTAGTTTCAAAGCACTTTCATATGACGGAAGTGAGTGCTTACGGGGCGTAGTCGTTTAGCTCAGTTACCTTAGCTTTCTTGGGAACAGGAACAATGGTGGCCTCTTGAAGCATGTGGGAACAGCAGACTGGGATAAAGATTGATTAATACGCCAAGGTCGTATTCCAGCTGTCTGCGCATGCTCTGAGGACGCAGCTGGGGATGCCGTCTGGGCCTGCAGCTTGCGAGGGTTAACAACGTTTAAATGTTTTACTCACGTCGGCTGCAAGTGAAGGAGAGTCCGCAGGTTTTTGGTAGCGGGCCGTGTCAGTGGCACTGTATTGTCCTCAAAGCGAGCAAAGAAGTTGTTTTAGTCTGTCTGGGAGCAAGACATCCTGGTCCGCGACGGGGCTGGTTTTCTTTTGTAATCCGTGATTGACTGTAGACCCTGCCACATAA
>NC_036866.1:3307790-3314650 GCF_002910315.2 Salvelinus sp. IW2-2015 | reverse complement strand
GTGTGTGTGTGTATGTGTGTGCTATGTGTGTGTGTGTGTGTGTGTGTGTGCGTGTGTTTATGAGAGAGAGTAGCACATACGTTCAGAGACTAGTAAAACCAATATCACATAATCAGGTAAAAACACGTAAACCAGTGTGTGTGTGCGTGTGCGTGTGGTGTGCGTGTGCGTGTGCGTGTGCGTGTGGCGTGCGCGTGTGCGCCGCGTGGTGTCGTGCTGTGTGTGTGCGTGTGTGTGCGGTGTGCTCCACAGACAGCATGGTTAACTGCCTGACACCCTGTCAGCCAGGGACAGTAAAACCCTACAGTAGGACCCACCAGAGATAGGCCAAGGAGAGAGACCGGAGAGAGAGACCGGAGGAGAGAGACCGGAGGAGAGAGACCGGAGGAGAGAGACGGAGGAGAGAGACGGGAGTAGTTGAGGAATAAGAGGATCACTCTGGCTCTGAGAGAAGTTTTGTCTTTCCTTACTTTGGTACAACTCTATTAACGACCAGTTGGTTTACATCTTGTTCCAGTCCAGTGTTAATATAAGATATATACACAGGTTTTGGTCAAATGAATAACTGTGAGAATAACTACTATAAGGAAGTTTGTGGTGAGGTGCTGTGGTTAGAGTCCCCCACCATCTATCTGTCTGTCTGTCTGTCTGTCTGTCTGTCTGTCTGTCTGTCTGTCTGTCTGGTCTTGTCTGTCTGTCTGTCTGTCTGTCTGTCTGTCTGGTCTGTCTGTCTGTCTGTCTGTCTGTCTGTCTGTCTGTCTGTCTGTCTGTCTGTCTGTCTGTCTGTCGGTCTGTCGGTCTGTCGGTCGGTCGGTCGGCGTCGTGGTCGGTCGTCTCGGCGGTCGGCTGGGAGCATTACTGTAATGGCTTGAGGACCTTTTAGTGTCCCTTACAATCGCTGGGCGGATGGGCTATACATAGATTAATTGAGAATCAGTGTTTTATGGTAATAGTTCTGGTGTCATCATACGAACAAAGACACTTGGGTTAGCGCATGACTCGCTGTACTAGTGCCGACCGGTGAGCTGCGACTCAGCTGTGCTGCTCAACCTCTCGACAATGCGCAGAAGGTAATAGAGTGTCCAACCAGGAAGGAGATGGGCGTACCTCTTACATACCAAGACAAAAAGTGGATATCTCACAACAAGACCGGCTCAACAACTTCCACCAGAGCAGCTAAACACTTCGAACTACACGAGAGCAGAGGGTCGCTAACAACACCCGGGGCCTAATGAAGAGACGATATGTAGCAGTACAAACGAATATATGAATGAGTGATGGTACAGAACGGCATAGGCAAGATGCAGTAGATGGCTATAGTGTACAGTCCCTGTGTGCAAGACAGCCGCCCCTAATATACATATGAGATAGCGAAGTACAATGACACCACAATGACCCGAAAAACAGGTAGGAGGAGGATAAGTGATAAAAACAACTTAAAAGGTGTCGGCCATTAGTTTAAATGTGGGCTAGTGATAAACGAGAATAATACATAAGTAGCAATAAAAGAGAGAATAGGCAAGATGAGTAGCATGATTCAGCTAGAGTAAGATCATGCTCACAAAACTCCCAGTCACTCAAATACCATATGATGCAAGAAATATGCCACCGTAATGAAATACATGGAATATGTAAACATACCCTCTATTTCACCAGAAGAGTAGTCAAACAATGTGCGTTAAAGTGGCATCGAGTGCAAATACAATTAGACCCAGCATTAAATCAAAACTTTCCAATCCTACGTATCTTCCCAATGACTCCTAAGACATAGCTGGAGATGAGAAGGAACTCAGAGTCGTTGGAGAAGACCCAGGGGCTACTTAAATGTTAGTAGGTGGCCTGTTTTAACAGTCTGATGGCCTTTAGATAGAAGCTGTTTTTCAGTCTCTCGTCCCTGCTTTGATGCACCTGTACTGACCTCGCCTCTGGATGATAGCAGGTTCGGGAGACATGAACAGCAGTGGCTTGCGGTGGTTGTTGTCCTTGATGATCTTTATGGCCTTCCGTTGACATCGGGTTTGTCAGGTAGCTCCCTCTGAGGTGAGAGCCATGAGGAGGTAAGTGATCCCTCGACGGCCCCATTATGGTGACAGATATGTTGACGCTTGTGCAATTGACGGACTCACTACGCCTTAATTGACCCAGGTATTAAATGGGTGAAGACGCCTCTACGGTTGTGAGACATCTAGGAAGCAGTTGTCACCCTAGCCAGCCGGTTGAATATCAGAACCTTGACAGGAATGGGCTACATAATACAGATACGTGACGACTCGTATAAGAAGTTAACGAGCTCCGAAGTGCTATGGATTATTTGAGGAAGAATTTACGCGCGTGGAGGCACAGCACAAGAGTTCTTCAGCCTCCTGCAGAGTTGAAGAGGCACTGAACCTTGCGCAGCCCTCACGGCCTGTCGTGGGGTGGACCAATTACTAGGGCGTTTGATGCCGGAGAGTGTGTACACCGGAAGCTACCCAAGGAACGCTTATAAGTAACTTTCCGAGCCTACCCACTACTGATTCTTCGATGTTCCGACTTGATGGTAGAATTAACCCTAGGGTGCGGTGCTCATTATTAATTATTGGCAGTATATAGACTAGATGACCTTACGATAGAAATTACCTCAGCCATATTAATGGAAATATGGACATTAGGAGATTACCAGCTATAATGGAAACAGTAGTGCATTAGGAATTACCCAGCCTATAATGGAACAGCCAGTGCCAGTTAGGAGATACCCAGGCTATAAGGAACAGTAATGCATTAGCGAATTACACCAGGCTAATAATGGACAGCAGTCGGCATTAGGAGCATTACCACATAAGGAAAGCAGTGCAATTAGGAGATACCCATCTATAAGAACCCAGTAAGTGCATTTAGGAGATTACCCAGCTATAATTCTGAACAGGTAGTGACATTATCGAGATACCCAGCCTATAAATGGAACGAGGTGGACATTAGGAGGATACCCAGGCTATAATGTGGCAACGTATTACTCTCACCTTAATAGTGTTTTCGCTGTTACCTGGTTATTAGTCGCAATGAGATTATTAGCTCTTAGCCCAGGCGTAAACTGGAGACAGTGAGGTGAATCTGTCCTTAATTTTAGGCCCTACTTTTTTGCTGGCATTTAATGGAGTTAGTTAAGGTGATTTACCCTTCAGCCAATTTAATGAATCATAAGGCCTGAGTATAACATATAGGAGGGTATTTACCACAGGCTCTTTATAATGTCCTTTAATAAACCTGCCCAAGGGCCTAGTTGACATCTGTATGCCATTAGATTACCCAGCATATAAAAACATTAAGCCTGAGGGTTGTATATGGCATTAGAATACCGGCAGGGCTTATAAGAACAGTAGACATTTAGGAGATAACCCAAGGCATATAACTTGCGCACAATCATGCTCTCTTATGTTAGTTCTTAAGGCGAAGTAAAGGAGGAAAAAGAAAACACATTTAAAGGGCAATTATAGAAGAGGCATTACCGACAGCAAATAAAACCTGGTTTTGGAGGGGACGGGGAGGGGCATTATTTCTTTCCCAAGACGGGAAAGACCGGGCAACCATTATTGGAGGAATTAATCTGTGGCTTATTCTTATGTACTTCTTGTATGCATTATTTATACCCTTTCAGCGCTCATTATATCAATTTGGTTAATATACATGCTTTATTATTCCCTCTCCCTGTTTTTTAGGGTTTGTATCGATGCTCTTGTGTCTGAGCCATTGAATTGCGACTCTACTTTGTCTCTATACTGACGCTTAGCTTGTTTGATTGCCTTGCAGAGGGAATAGCTACACTGTTTGTAATCGGTCATGTTTCCGGTCACCTTGCCCTGTTTAAAAGTAGTGGTTCGCGTTTTCAGTTTCGCTCGAATTCTCCCATCAATCCACGGTTTCTGTTTTGGGAATGTTTTAACAGTTGCTGTGGGTACGACATCGCCATGCACTTGCTAATAAACTCGCTCACCGAATCAGCATATTCGTCAATGTTGTTMTTTGATGTAATGCAGAGCATATCCCAGTCCACGTGATCGAAGCAATCTTGAAGCAATCTTGAAGCGTGGAATCAGATTGGTCGGACCAGCGTTGAACAGACCTGAGCGCGGGAGCTTCCTGTTTTAGTTTCTGTCTATAGGCTGGGAGCAACAAAATGGAGTCGTGGTCAGCTTTCCGAAAGGAGGGCCTTATATGCATCGCGGAAGTTAGAATAACAACGATCCAGGGTTTTACCAGCCCTGGTTGCTGACTCCAGACGTCACGTTTCGTTGCTTTTTATTGTTTTTGTGAGTTTCATTTAATAAACATGTGGAACTCTACGTACTTTTTTATGTCTCTTTTTGGTTTGGTCAGGGTGTGATTTGGGTGGGCATTCTATGTTCTCTATTTCTATGATTTGTGTTTCTATGTTTTGGCCGGGTATGGTTCTCAATCAGGGACAGCTGTCTATCGTTGTCTCTGATTGGGAATCATACTTAGGCAGCCCTTTTTCCCACCTGTGATTGTGGGTAGTTGACTTTTGTTAGTGGCACAGCCCTCGTAAGCTTCACGGTTGTTTATTTTGTTTCTTGTTTTGTTGGCGACATTTTAAAATAAAAGGAAATGTACACTCACCACGCTGCYCTTTGGTCCACTTCTTTCGATGGCCGTGACACTTGCTTTGGCAATGTAAACATGTTTCCCATGCCAGTAAAGCCCTTTGAATTGAATTGAGAGAGAGAGAGAGAGAGAGAGAGACAGACAGTGGCCACTCAGATCCATACTTCCCGGGGCCGACAGAGATGGCCGCCTCGCTTCGCGTTCCTAGGAAACTATGCAGTATTTTGTATTTTTACGTCTCAAGCTGAAGAAAATGCATACTGTGGTATAATGACCATTATGTAAATTCAGAGAGCTTCTTCATTTCCATATTTTTGAATATTCTACTTAATTATGCAAGGTGAATAGAGAGAGAAGGGAGATGAGGAGTAGGAAAGGGAGACGATGGGAGTAACTATGTTTAATATGAGTGCAATCAAACATTTAACGCAAAGGCCCTCCTGTAGGCAAACAGCGTTTAAATTAGTCAATTAGACAGCGAGTATCCACTGGCCTAGGAGCACTGGAAACACACACACACACACACACACACACACACATACACGGTCAGATCTTCAGAAATGTTTGTCTGGTGGAAAAAGTAATAAAATACTAAACTAGTTAACTACTTTGACATGGAAAATGTGTAAATATTGACTGCTAGAGGGCTGGTTAGTCGTTGTCTTCAAATCAGGAAGGACATGTGTAATATCTGACAGGGATTGTGTCATAAATCAAAATGATTCACTTAACGTGATCTCTCCTCCCAATGAATATTCTGCATATTAAAACTGGAATGACCGATTGATTAAGGTACCTATGTGGATGTGGTGTCAGATCTCTTTCTCTCTTCATCCTCCTCGCTCTCTCTCCCTCCTTCGCTCTRCGTCTCTCTGTTGTCTGAGGCCCGCTCTGTCAGGCCCCACACACAATTACAGAGTGTGATTGCTATCAGGCGGGACAGGGAGCCACCTAAATGAGGGCCTAAATAGGATTTTCTACATGGCGACGCGTGCGGCCATCCGGCCCCTGACATGGTAATGAAACACTAGACATCACAATCAGGCCCCTGATCCTATTCATACTGAGACACTCTCACCTCTCATAATTACAGTGGAGTGACAGATGTGAGTGGTAGGAGGCGGAGGAGGAGGAGGAGCTCGATGTCTGGAAGAAGCAGAAGAATGGAGGAAGGAGGTAAGAAGGAGGCATGGAAGAGGAGGAGGACAACATTGCCGTTTGGAAGGGGGTGCAAAAGAGGAGGGGGAGGCGAGGAGGAGGAGGCGGAGGAGGGGATGGAGGAGGAGGAGAGAGGAGGAGAGGAGGAGAGGAGTGGAGGAGGGGAGGGAGGAGGAGGAGGAGAAGAAGAGAGGAGGAGGAGGAGGCGAGGAGGCAGGAGGGAGGAGAGGGGGAGAGGAGGAGAGGAGGAGGTGAGGAGGAGGAGGAGGTGAGGAGGAGAGAGGAGAGGAGGAGAGGAGGAGGGGATGGAGGAGGAGGAGAGAAGGAGGAGAGGAGGTGGAGGAGGCGGGAGGAGGAGGAGGAGGACATGAGGAGGAGAGGAGGAGGAGAGGAGGTGGAAGAGGCAGGAGGGGGAGGAGGAGATGAGGAGGAGATGAGGAGGAGGCGAGGAGGAGGAGGAGGAGGAGGAGAGGAGAGGAGGAGGAGGAGGAGGAGAGGAGGAGGAGAGAGGAGAGGAGGAGGAGGAGGAGGAGGAGGAGGAGGAGAGGAGGAGGAGAGGAAGGAGAGGAGGAGGAGAGGAGGAGGAGAGGAGGAGGAGTGAGGAGGAAGGAAGGAGAGGAAGGAGGGAGGAGGAGGGAGGAGGAGGAGGTGAGGAAGGAGGAGGAGGAGAGGAGGAGGAGGTGAGGAGGAGGAGGGAGGAGGAGAGAGAGGCGGAGGAGGAGGAGAGGAGCGGAGGAGGAGGAGGAGAGTGAGGAGGAGGAGAGGAGGAGTTGAGGAGAGGAGAAAGGAGGGAGAGGTGAGGAGGAGAGGGGAAGAGGAGGAGAAGAGGAGGAGAAGGCGAGGAGGAGGAGGAGAGGAGGAGAGGGCTGTTACAACAGGTTTAAGTGGCTTCTTTTCCTTGCTTTTTTTCCGAGCATGGACCAGTACCGAAGGTTGCAAGTTCGAATCCCCGAGCTGAACAGGTACAAATCTGTCGTTCTGCCCCTGAACAAGGCAGTTAACCCACTGTTTCCTAGGCCGTCATTGAAATAATAAGAATTTGTTCTTAACTGACTTGCCTAGTTAAATAAAGGTAAAAAATAAATAAATAAATTATATTAAGG
>NC_036866.1:3303408-3306969 GCF_002910315.2 Salvelinus sp. IW2-2015 | reverse complement strand
ACAGTGTGTGCAAATGAGGTAGGATAAGGGGGGTGAGGCAATAAATAGGCCATAGTGGCAAAATTATTGTCACGCCCTGACCGTAGAGAGCTTTTTATGTCTCTATTTTGGTTTGGTCAGGGTGTGATTTGGGGTGGCATTCTATGTTCATTTTCTATGTTTTGTATTTCTTTGTGTTTGGCCGGGTGTGGTTCTCAATCAGAGGCAGCTGTCTATCGTTGTCTCTGATTGAGAACCATACTTAGGTAGCTTTTTCCCACATGGTTTTGTGGGTAGTTAATTTCTGTTTAGTGTTTTCACCTTACAGGACTGTTTCGGTTATTCTCTTGTTTATTTTTGTTATAGTGTTCAGTTTAATAAAACAAGCATGAACACTTACCACGCTGCGCTTTGGTCCGATGATTCCTCTTCTTCAGACGATGAATACGTTACAATTATACAGTATGGAAAATTAAACACTGGGGTGAGAGATGTGCAGAAGATGAGTGTGCAAGTAGCGTTACTGGGGTGCAAGGAGTAAAATAAATTAAATAAATAACAATATGGTGATGAGGTAGTTGGATGGGCTATTTACAGATTGGCTATGTACAGGTGCAGGGATCTGTGAGCTGCTCTGACAGCTGGTGCTTAAAGTTAGTGAGGGAGATATGGGTCTCCAGCTTCAGTGATTTTTGCAGTTCGTTCCAGTCATTGGCAGCAGAGAACTGGAAGGAAAGGCGTCCAAAGGAGGAATTGGCTTTGGGGATGACCAGTGAGATATGCTGGAGCACGTGCGGAGGGTGGGTGCTGCTATGGTGACCAGTTTAACTTTACATCCGTCCCCTCGCCCCGACCCGGGCGCGAACCAGGGACCCTCTGCACACATCAACAACAGTCACCCACGAAGCATCGTTACCCATCGCTCCACAAAAGCCGCGGCCCTTGTAGAGCAAGGGGAACCACTACTTCAAGGTCTCAGAGCAAGTGACATCACCGATTGAAAGGCTATTACCACCGCTAACTAGATAGCCATTTCACATCCGTTACACTTACATTTTACAAATGTGTATTCAACGCATGTGCGAATTGGAAATAGTTTTTTGCGTATTCCACTCCCCCTGAGACACCCTTGGATAGGGTGCACCAGTGTCAACCTGATAGACGGATAAAGGTGATGATGTTGATGTCTGCTACAGGTCACATAGATGTATACATTTCTATTTTAGGTCAGTTTTCCAGCTATGTTTATATACACACACACACACGCAGCGTCAATGTCTTGTCCTCTGGTCTGACCAGGATCAGCTGTGGCATCAGGGGAGGTGGTGATGAACAGTAAGGTTAGTTTAGTGGAGCTCTCACTCACATCACTCAAGAGAGGTATGAGTAGGATGAGGTCATAGAGAGTATGACACTTCCTCTTCCTCTTGGACAATCCACTATGACTGAACTGGGCAGGGGGGTTGTAACAATAGAATTCCAATTATGCTCATTTTAGTTCTATGGTTGGAACCTTGTACTCCTCTAGAGTGGAGAAAGGGTAAGGGTTTTGGTTGCATAACATATCATCACTCTACAACCACCCTGGTCTACCACCACCCTGGTCTACAACCACCTTGGTCTACAACCACCCTGGTGCACATTTGGTCAACTGCAGTCCCTTAGAGACACATCATGTCCAGGCTTTTGTTCTAGCCAAGCTCTAAAACACCTCAGATATCGAACTCTGGCTGAGACTGAGGATATCCTAATATGGACACGGTAGCCCTGTGCTACAGTGGGGAACACTGAGTATCAAACCATTGGAGTTTCATATCAATAGTGCAGCAGTGGAACATCTCGCTGTTGCCCAGAGGTTGTTGATGTTGTRGTTGTGCCACTCTGGTGTCTCTTGTAGCAGCCTCAGCCAGAAGGGATAAGCAGGCCCCAGCACCGCCACCGACCCCACCACAGAGCCAGTCTACTGTTCATTCACTACTGATCTCAATTCAGGGCCAATCTTCTCTTTTTTTTGGTTTGGAACTGAGTATCTGTCACGGTTGGGCTACCACCCACAGGGGCAGAGAGGATAAGAGAGGAACCCTATCTATGCCTGTGTCCCAAACGGCACCATTTCCCCTATATAGGGCACTACTGACCCTCCTGGGGCTCTGGTCAAAAGTTGTGCACTATATAGGGTATATGGTGTCATTTTGGATACAGCCAATGACTGCCTCATCAGTACCAGAAGACACACACTCTCTCAATACAACAAATAGTGTGTGAGAATGAGTTGAGAGATTGAATGAGAGGAGGGTGTGTTCTGTAGAATGGCATTGTTTAATAAAGGATAGGAGAGTTCACTTCAGAACTAGGTAAGTGACACGGATGAACTACCTACAGCGTAGCTCTGAGCAGCACAGGACTGTTGATGGAGATACTATGGATGAAAACCACAGCAATGTGTTATGTGTTATATTCACTGTTATTTGTTGATTTAACGTGGTGTATGGAAATCCTCACACAAGCGCTAGCACACACACTTTACAAACACGTACACTGTAATATTGTTGCATGCTGGRATTATACATTTTGTATTGCAGATATGTAGTGGTGTAATAATGCAATATGATGTAATGTTTTCTCTTTTGTTTTACATGTGATGTAAATGCCTTAATGTGTTTGGACCGCAGAAAAAGTAGCTGCTATCTTGGCAACAGCTAATGGGGATCCCTGATAAAGACAAATACAAATATCTAGCTACTGTGTCTGGAGCTGTCCATGGTCCTGAAAACCTCTCTCTATCTCCTGTCCTTCTCTCCTCCTCCCATCCTCTCACTCTATCTCCACCCTCTCCCTCACTCCATCCCTCTCTTCTTCTCTCTCTTTCTCTCTCTCCATCCCTCCCCCCTTCCCTCACTACCTCTCTTTCTCAAGTAGCAACATTCCCTGGACAAAGTGGAATGCTGTCAGCAAGGTAAATGCTTTGTTACCCGGCTAGTGATGGTCCAGCCCGTCCAGCCCGTCCAGCCCGTCCAGCCCGTCCAGCACCGGCTTTCCACGGTACAATCTGTGAGGACAGCTTTGTGGCTGGTGTCAACTCAGGGATGTTTACTCTGAGCAGAAGCAAGAGCAGAGATGGCTGGTTGGCACTGACTTGACACACACGTCACTCTGACCTGACACACACACCTACCACCAAAKACACCTACCACCACACACACCACATGCACCTACCACCACACACACCTACCACTACACAGACCTACCACCACACACACCTACCACTACACACACCTACCACCCTAAACAAACCTAACCACTACACACACCTAACCACCACACACACCACATGACACCCTACCACCACACACACCTACCACACACCACCCACACCACCAACTACCAACTTACACACCCACACACACACACTACACCACACCACACCAACATACCACTACACACACCTACCACCACACACTACCACACACACTACCACCACACACACCTACCACCAACCACAACAATCACACCAACACACCACCACACACACCCTACCACCACACACCTACCACCACACACACACCACTCTACCACCACCAC